>NC_052614.1:2530387-2804743 GCF_016545825.1 Eucalyptus grandis | reverse complement strand
GTTTGGAATGGTGGGTGACCGAGTTTGATGCGGTCAAATGGATATGGACCGCTTATCTTAGAGCCGAACCGCTGCACAAGTTTCAGATTTTGCTGATATCTTGGAGTTTTTCGTTTCCGGTATCATGGAGAACGGCTCGACAGGGTTAGTGTCAAAAGAACATGCATATGTGATGCACGATATAATTTAGAACAGCGTCATCGGCGCAAACAATCTTGTTTGAGTTTCGACTCTGGACTTATCTATTTATAAGATTTGTGGACTCAAAGGGTGGTTTTCTTGGAGATAAAAAGAAGGCCGCCTTGACCCTATTCTACGGGTTAGTCTATTTGATTTTTCATCACTAATCCATCAAGAACAGGGACAAGACAGAGTAAAAAATTAACGGAATAAAAAGAAAAGAATCAAGATCAAAGTGACAATTGTAGCTTGAAGACCCCAGAACCTATATACCTGAGGGTTATTCATCGTTTAATAGGTTACAAGACACAAGAATGAACAAAGGGATTGCCTCCTAGAGGATAAAAATATGTCACAGACATAGAAAATGTCAACCATTAAATTGGGAAAATAATGCCACAACTCATCTATGTTTCTTTATTCTTTTAAAAAGCCTTTCCCGGGCCAAACGAAGTACCAGGCAGCCAAATAATTTAACAAAAGATTCTCTCTATGGTATGGATACCTGCAGGTATAATCAGCGAGAAACAATTCAGAAATCGATGCATCATTGACTGAATGCACTGCCTCCTGGAGCAAGCACTTGTCATCCCCTTATCTTCATCTTCATCCTTCTTAATTGAAAATGCAGGCTTCTTGGGGAAGTTCACAGCTGAAAATTCATTCTTGAGCATTGAAGAGACTTCCAACATGGAGGGCCTGTCCCCAGCCTTCTCTTGCACGCATAGAAGAGCCACTTGAATGCATCTCAAAGAGCTTACCCAGGACGATGAAGAGTCATCAGAGACGGATCAATGAACTCCATGCATTTATCGTCTTTCCACTGCTCATATGCCTAAAATTAAGAATGCTAGTTGGTCAAAGTCAAAATTCATGTTCCTAAATTGGAGCCTGGAAAATTTCGAATCACAAATAATCTCTAGCACGTAATCGAGAAGATTCAGATTTTCATTCAGGCCGTAGTAACATAGTCTTTTTACCACAGATGATTTCCAACAGCAGTACCCCAAAGCTGTAGGCGTCATACTTCATTGAGTATATGCCTTTCCTCACATATTCTGGCGGAACGTACCCACTGTATACAAGAACAAAAATTGGTTTAAGCAGGAGAATCTGAGGTAAAACAAGGAGGGCTTAGTTAGCTAAACACTAAGTCCCACAATTCGGCTAGTATTTGCCTCGACGTCATCCTTCTTAAATATTTTCGCCATACCAAAATCTGATATCTTGGGGTTCATTTCATCATCCAGCAGAACATTGCTGGCTTTCAAGTCTCGATGAATTATTGTGAAATTCGAGTATTCGTGGAGATAAAGAAGCCCCTGTGTAATGCCTTCTATGATATGAACACGTTTCACCCAATCCAGCGAATATTTCCTTATTGGATCTGCATCATTAAAACCTGAAGATTATTAGAACCAAGTAAGAAATTAGAGCATTGCACACCTTTGTGTACTCCAAATGCTTAAAAGGGTCTGCCTCCGCTACCATTGTAGCAGAACTGAGGACCCATTTAAGCCTTTTTGGAGTATCACACTAGATGTTACTTGAAAACATCAGGTTCTGCTTAATGACTATTGTGAAGCATGAAAGACGTCTGACCAAATAGGTGAAAGTCCAAGCTCTTATTTGGCATGAACTCATAGACCAGCATCTTTCTTTCCTGTCAGTGCAAAATCCAAGAAGGCGAACGAGGTTGACGTGTTGCAGGATGACGGCAAGCATAACTTCGGTCTTGAACTCCTCGAGCCCTTGCTTCGAAGTTTTTGAAAGTCTTTTAATTGCAATGTCCCGTCCTTTAGGCAACTTGCCCTGAGCAACAGGGATGCCGACAGTCAGTACAGCGCAACTGACTTCCACTTGAACACGCTAGACTCGGAACTAAACTTCACTGTTTTATGCTGGAAGACAGTTTTTGTCTATGACACAAGTAACATAACTCAAGGATTATAAATGAAAAAACAGAATTTGAGAATGCATCCAAGTCCAACCTCCTATAATGAAACTTACAAGCTCACACACATCATAAAAACCTATGCTGCATCTCTAAATATATCAAGCTTATCGTGTTGGAGTTTGTGATGCCAAATCTTTCTGCTTAATTAGAGGGGACATGTACCTTAATGGGATGTACTCTCTGGTTGATTCCAACTAAGTGATTGAAATTGTGAGTATAAACTAACCAGCTGCTAGCTGCTGGAGATAAAGCTGACATACCTTCAATCAACATATGGAAATATCTGCTCTCTCGTAGCAATGGTAGGAAGGTCCATTACTTTTTTACATTCTCAGTATTAAGTCAAGTCCATACACGGAAAAGACCACATATTCTTGAGCAAAAGAGGTGAAAAAGGGGGTGAGTTATTTTTCCTTGCTCACATTTGAACACTACAAACACATGTTATTGAGCAAGGACCGTATCTGGCACTTAATCATGCTTCATATGATTTACCAAAATGAAACAAAAAAGGAAATCATATTTGCAAATCATTAGCTTTAGTAAGGCCTACCTTGTAAACAGGTCCAAATCCACCCTTTCCAATCTTATTTTTCACTCGAGAAGTTATCAGTTGCCGCTCTGAGGTGGCATACCCAAATTTTGCAGTTTAGGAGCTCTGCTCTCAAGAATTTCACCTTTACACCATAGTCTTCAATTGCCTACTAAATCCTTTTATTACACCTGAAATACCTGAGAATCAACACAAAGAAAATAAATCTAGAATGTTTGCTGAATCCTGAGTCAATGTTCCCAATTACCACAGAGATATAGCAATCCGCCAGTGAACTTTAGAAAATGTACCTTCTGATTTCAATGTTCTCCTCTGTAAAGTAGCATATCAGGCCAAATATAAGGAGAACAACTATAGCAATCGAAATAAAGCGTAACTAGCCAGAACCATCGCCTTTCTTGCTGATCTTCACCGGCTTCTTGAGCTGACAAGGCAGTTAAGTCCATGAATTGCATTTAGTTCTACATTTTCAATACAATAATATTTTAAAACCGTCATCAAGAATTCCTTTGAGGTACTTATCCTAACCTGTCCTGGAAAGAACCCAGTTCTGATCGCTGTTAATCTGAAACACACTGTAACCAAGAAGCCCCTTTTCCTTGGCATAAGTTACTTTGGCTCGAATGGCCTCCACATCATCGAAATTGATCCATACCAACCCCTTGCTGTAAAAGTTCACAACATATGTACCATTATAAACAGAACTGGCTCCGTAACCAAAATCTTGGATAAATGATTTGATGGCCTTGTATGCAAATGCCCCATCTGCCGTCTCAGCAGGGCCCACCGCTGGATGGCCAATGGCATCGCCGCTCGAATCCTCGAGCTGCCAAGCATAGCCATGGTAGGGCAAGCCCAGCACCAGCTTTCTTGCAGGAAATCCTCTAGTCAGCAACCAAGTTATGCAGAAGTCTGTGTTGTTATGGCTTGCGGGGTCAAATAAAGCAGCATGAGGGAGGCAAACTTTTCCCTGGTGGGGAGATGGTAATCGTAAGCAATTAGGTGAACCCAGTCCAAATATCTCTGAACTGAATCAAGTGGGAAACTCAGAGAGTCAACAATGGACTGACAATATACACCATCGCTAGCAGCAACCGAGGTTTCCCGGATTTCCTCGATTCGGCATCTACTCCATCTCTCCACTCTCCCAAAGAACACTCAAATTGGTAATGTTAATGCTCCTACCGAGCCAGACCCCAAAGAGATCAATCCCACTGAACGCATAAAGCCTTGCCTTTTCTATGGTGGATTCGATAAAGGACCTTCTTGAAGAAGACTCGCCGAGCATCGAAGCGAAAGCGGAAGGATCCTCTCCGCCTGCCCACACTGACAGCAGCGTGGTGATCGAAGGGTTCTTGCGTTTCACGGTGCTCGTGAAGGTGGAGAAGATTTGCTCAAAGGAGGAGTTGAAGGAGAGCGGATGGGCCGAAGAGTCGATGGAAGCAAAAGCGCATATGGTGAGAGAACAAGGAGGAATCGATGTCCGAGACCGGGATTTCGCTGCCGGCGTAGAAGTAACCGGACTTGACCCACGTTTGCTCCTCCAAAGATGGGTAGAGGCAAAGGAAAAAGATGAAGAAAGACGCGAGTTCGCCTTTTCCAGCCATGAAAGAGAGCTCGGAAGACAACGTGAAAGCAGAAAGTGGCAGCTTTGAGACGATGGGAGAGAGAGGAGACAACACGTTTGCTGTGTTCTATAATCGGTTGTCGGTACGTTCGCCTTCATGGAAATCTGCCCACGTTCGCATATAAGATAGTTCGCTTCATCAGGTACGACACTGACTTTTCAGCCTTCAGGGGTCTTTCTTCTGCTTTGGTCGTGGTCGCGGCTGCGGGTGTTTCGTTTTGGGTCTCTGTCCTTCCGCTCTCAACTTGTTCATAGGATCTGACATGATGCAATCTTGTCCGTACCGTAACGAAGACAAACATGTATCTATGGCGGCCGAAGATGGACCGGACGAACAGGAAGAGAGACGATTCCAGAAAACACAATCTTGTCGAAATTGAGGGGAAAGGATTAGGGGACTAGTGAAGTTTTCGAAATCCCTCCCAAGTCTGTCGTCCAAATAAAAACAAATTATTTCTTCTTTCTCCTTAGCATTATTTTAAATTTATTTTCGACATGTGCGTTCATTTCGTTGGCATTATTATAAATTTATTTTCCACATGTGCGTTCATTTCGTTGCTTTTCTCTCAATGGCATCTATACATCTCAAGTCTTTTTCTTTTTTCTCTTTTCTTTATGATTATTACAATACACCATCTTCCTTTGTATATTCAATACATTTTTTCTGACAGTGAAACCCATGATCAAGTCTAAAACTCTTTCTATGGTTACAATTACAATATGGGGTAGGCATGGCTTTATTAAGCTCTATCAATCGGCCACAAGCTTGGCGGTGGTGTTGGTATAGCGCGGGTTTCTCCAGAAACTTTGCGTCTGGTGTCGACACTCGACCTGAAGTCCGATCTGCTCCGGCACGTTCTAATACGCTCCGACGCGTGGTCAACTCTCTCAGGCGTGCGAGTCCCAAAATTCCGACATGTGATTCCGACACGCACGAGATCAATTTTAAAAATTTCTAATACTCGAAGGGTCAAAATATAAATATACACAAAAGAAGTAATAAAATTGCTATAAATATACTGCATGAGGTCAATTTTTTTCAGTTTTTTTTTTAGAATTGTTTTATTTTTGAAAAGTCTTTTATTATGAAAAAGTAATAAAAAATGCTATATATGATAAATAAATAAATTTAAAAATATCATTTCAACATTTTCTTTAAACAATGTTTTTCCTCTAAGTTTTGTGTATTATTGTAACAAATTAAAATAATGAATGATATTATTTAATATTTTCGTGTAAATTTATTCTAAACTATTATTATTATTATTATTTATTTATGTATTTATATATTAAATTATATTTAATATATAACGTGTCGGAATGTGTCAAAATTCTCTATTTTTATGACGTGTCGTGTTGTGTCGCGTGTCGCATGTTCGTGTTGGTGCTACATAGGTGTTGAGCGAATCAATGGCAGTAAGATAGTGATTGTTGAGCCGTATTTTTTTTTTCTGTTTATCTTGTTATTATAAGCATATGTAATGTGTACAACAACTATCTCCTAGACAATACAACAATTAAGTAGTCAGGAAAACACAACACGAAACACACTACTTTTATTCAGCATCAGTATTATTATAAACTCTTTTCTACGGACACGTTCTTATTTACATTAATCTTCTATCAATTGTAGGTCAAGAGATTCCTATCTCCTCTAGCGTAGTTTCAGCTCCAAAGAGTGAGACTTCCATACCTATAAATTTGAGAAAAAGAATGGGGAGTCGAAAACTTAGTAAGTAAAATCACTAATTCTTAGATAGGAGGACGTCTCGTTGTTGAACATAGCATACAATCATCCTTCATGCTAGTGCATTAATGGTAGATTAATAGCAAATCTATTGCTACACCTCGACTATATGCATGTGATCAATTCTGACTTACAATCAAAATATGTCTTACCTTCGGCTTGCCAACGAGCATAACAAACAACGCATATCAACATCACAAAAGATTCATTAACCGTCTCAAATGGTTCTTCCCATATTTTCAAAGGCTTCCTGACATCAATTAAGGCATCCGGCCTCAAGCCTGACATCATCACCGAGTAGCATCTTGATTAACGACCCTTCCTCAGGGGACCTCCTGTTTCTCTTAGAGACATCACCCACTCTTGGCACATTCCGAAACTTTTCTGAGGCATCCCCGTTCTCATGAACAAGGCAGCGTCATGCGTCGCTTGGGAAGCGTGCTCTTAGATCATCCACAGGTATGTGCATTACAAATCTAAATGTTGAACCAATTTAAATACACAAAGTATGGAAAGGACTAACTTTGTAGCAAAACAATCTCAGATCACTAGTTTTTTCCCTCCTTGGTGAATGAAGTTGGAGTCGGAGTCTGTTTGTTCTTTGTGGCTTCCCAAGGTCCCCGGCCATTTGATGGATGGGTAAAATGCCTCTGCTTCATTATTTTTAAATTATTGTAGGTAAAAAAAAAAAAAATGACGAAGAAATTGTCTGTAAATTGGCCTGTGCAAGCATCCTCATACACTTTCTAAATTATGGGGTTGGCTCTCCTTTTCTTTTCATTTTTGCTTTATCGACTCATGGTAAAATTTTTATTTCCTTTTCTTAACTTCCTTATACGCCCGAGTCATTACTTAGAGCAGAAGGGACAAGTTCACACAATTTATCTACTCTCGACCTAATAATTCCACCTTAGGGGATCAAGAGCAAGTAAGTGGTAAGGGTGATTTTGACCAATTGATCATCCCTCGACACATATCATCATTATGTTGATGGGAACAAATAACATAGAGAGACAGTTCACTAGTATTCTATCAGACGGGTTAATTGATTGCTTGGCAGACTAATATCACTTCTATTGTAATTTCATTGAGCAAACAAATGTTCTACCATTATCTAAAAGGCTAGATATGCATTGATTCTAACAATGGTGTGATTATCATGTGTCATGTCCTTTCACCACTCATCATATAAAGGCTATCACTTGTATAACATAACCGATGACTCGTCAATAGTAACATAAATTGTATTATGAGATTCATTTAGAGTTGTTTCTTCTCCCATACTTCTTCCTGAAAATACACCATTCTCAGTAAAATCATAAACACTCTCTTCTAAATTTCCCTCACTTCCAATGCTAACTTAAGTATCAAGGGTCAATCCATGTACAAAACCGGATGCCCTGACCCCATTTTTATGCTGCAATGGATTACCAAGTGAGGTAGAAAATCAAACTCGTGGTTCTCAATTCTAACTTCAACAAATGTAATACAAAACTTCGTTTATTTCACGGAAAATAGATAATTTTAAAAAATGTTTGAAAAAAATAGTTTATATAGCTTAAAATAATTAGTTAATAAAAACTATTTTGATTATCAAAGACAATTTATGTTTAAACATTTTCGTACAAGATGAACATATTTTTATTAATTCATTGTTGTAAGCGACATAATCAATTATTTTGAGAAAAATATTTTCCAAATCATTCATTTGCGTGAAGCAAACAAAACCTAAGAAGAAAAATACCTTCGGTCTAATGGATAAAGGTAATATTAAATTTGTTTGGAAACTAATTCACTATTATGCATGCAATGGGACTACATTCCTTTGTATTTTCGGACGGCTACGAGGCATTGATCGATAAAACACAACTCAATTTTGGATCATTAGCTCATCAAGTATCCATTTAGCGTGAAATGACCAAGAAACATTTCATCTAATCCAATCCGCTTCTCGAGTAGGGTCCTGTCCCATGAGAAATGTAAGGCTTTACAAATTAGCAGGGTAAACACATGCTCCTGCTGAGACCATCATTTGGTGATTGCCCAGGTTGTTGTTCTTATCGATCCAATTATCGATTCAAATATACTTGTTTGGATCGATATAAATGTCAACCGAAAGAAAATTGCATTGGGATTTACAGAAGATTTGTTGGGTCTTCGACATTAACATTTGCTTACAAAATTAAATCATCAATTGTGCACGATCATTCTGGAAAATGCAGTGAATTTTGAATTAATACCATTCTATTTGAAGAAGTTCATATATTATAAATACAAGAGAAACAACGGTGCCGGGATTCTTTCAACAGATAACATCTAAAAGCAACTCAAACAAGTTAGATTACAGAATCAAATCAAAGTAAAAACAACTCAGCATTAAATCTGTCATGTACGGTTGTTATCAAAAAAATCTTAATTTGGCTTTGGTGCTGCCCGAGATTACATAGGTGGATGAATAATGAGAAATGTATATGACTTGAAGTCTTGAAGAGCTTCTAGTAAACTTGAAGTCGCTGGAGATATGCAAGAGTTACAAAGGTTGAATCTTCAATCATCAAGAATCCACTCTCTGGATGCTGCATAAGACAATCCAAAATAAAAATTCCAATTAAAGATTAGAACTCTAAAATAATTTTTTTTTCCGTCAAAATCTTCAAAATGGTGCTTTAATATTACCAAAGCACACATTTTTGAGTGGACATAAATGTCATACGTTAGGATGATATTTGTCATTTAGTTTCATAACTGAGGGCCCAGAAGAAATATCCCTGAAGCCCAAGGCTTGTGCCAATCAATCTTCACCATCGCTGAGGCAACATCATTGTAACTGACCCAAGATGTCCAGGCGAAGGAGTAGGTCGACACCGTCTCCGTGTCGTATACCACGGTGGCGCTATAATTCCTATTGAACACTTTCACGTCAGAGTAAGGAAGCATGCCGCCCCCAGGGCCCGCCTTCACTGCCGAGGCGCCGATCTCGGTGACATTTGGGTCCTTGAGCTCCCACGACCTTCCGTAAAGGGGCAAGCCCATGACCACCTGCTTTCCGGGCAGCCCTGCCTGTAGCCAAGACTTGAGCCCGTGGATCTAGCTCAGATTGCTCTTTGGGTCGAAGAATGCGGCTTGGGGGCCCGTGGCAGAGGGTTCCACGCCCCGTGATAATCGTAGCACATGGCGTTGATCCAGTCCAAATTCTTCTAATGGCTGCCACGGGGGTACATGCGGTACACCGCATTGAGGAAGAAGCCGGAGGCGAAGTACACCGCCGCGGTTAACAACAGCGGGGGCTGCTCGGTGGCTCAGGCCTCTTCGATGATCTCAAGCCTCCATTCCCTCAACAAGTGGGCCAAATCATCCATCTCCTTTGGGTTTTTAGGCCATTCCCAGTCAAGGTCAAGCCCATCAAACCCAAACTTCCTTGCAACCTCCATTAAGAATTGATGAAGACTTTTCTTGAGGAAGGGCATGAAGCTATCTCGGCCAAGAGCGCGGTTGGAACGTCTCCAGAACCGCCAATGGAGAGGAGGGTCTTGACTGGTGGGCTCGCAAACGGAGGGTGCTCGTGAAGTTCGAAAGAGCCACTGCCGCCGACTCCGAGAGCTCGAACTTGAAGGTGATGTTGCTTGGGGAGAGGAAAGCATGGAAGATGTGAGTGAACAAAGTTGTGTCTATGTCTGATGGGGTGAAATCCTGTGTCCAGGAAGTGTAATAAAAGATCCTTTAATGGTGAAAAATGATGATGATGATGAAGCTGTTGCATCAATGGAAGGCATGGCCATGAGCAAGAAGAAGACCATGCAAAGGAAAGGCAAAAGGGTGGACTTTGCCATTTCTTTTCAAAGAGGGCATATGATCAAATGCATTTAGATCATTGGTGTTTGATTGGAAAGTGCATATTTATAGGGAGATAATGGTTAGCTTAAGGTTTAGTTTTGGACGGTTTAGTTTTGTCCTGATGTGCCTCATAGATTCTGAGAAGCTAAACAAGGTTTCTTGGGTGATATTACCAAGGGAAAAGTGTTAAAAAAGTCATAAATCTTTTGTATTTGTGCCAATTTAGTCATAAACCATTTTTTGGTGTCAATTAAGTCCTAGACCTTTTTATGTTGTGCCAATTTAGTTCTTTCCGGCCAATTTTGGTAGATTTTCTTGTGACGTTAGCTAGCTAACGTACTTTGATCGATCTTTGACGTGGACAACTTTTAATAAAATTTTAATTTTTAGAATATTTTAGAATATTTTTATTATTTTTACTTCTCCTTCTCCTTCCTCACTAGTGACCACGAGGGCGGCCTCGTGCTGGGCGGCGAGACTTGCCCTCACTAGATCTGGCGAGGTCGAGCCTCAACCATTGCCGACGAGGCTTGCCCGCTCGATGCTGCCATGGGCAAGGCTCACCCTCACTAGATCCAGCAAGGCGAGCCTCGTTGCGTAGGCCTCGAGGCGGTCTCGCATCGAGCGGGCGGGCAAGCCTTCTTTGCCTAGTGCGGCCGCCCTCGCGGCCACTAGTAAGGTGGCCGGCGAGGTCAAGGTGACTAGGCGAGAGGAAGAAGGAGGAGAAGGAAAAAAAAAAAAAAAAAAAAAAAAAAGAAAAAGAAAAAGAAATTTTTTTCAAAAATATTAAACTATTATTAAAAATTGTCCACGTCAGCACTGATTAGGCCATGTCAGCCGGCCGGCATCTAGTCAGCAAAATCCGGCTAAAATTGATTGGAAAAGACTGAATTGACACAACGTAAAAATGTTTAGGACTTAATTAGTACAAAAAAAAAGGTTTATGACTAAATTGACACAAAACAAAAGGTTTATGACTTTTTTAACACTTTTCCCTATTACCAAGTTCTTGTCTAGGCTTGTTACATGGTCAAGGACTATATAGACAAACCATTATTAATAAGACTATTCCAGAGGAGTTGTTTCTTGGGAGATATTACCAAATTCTTGTCTAGACTTGTCACTTGGTTAAAAACTGTACAAACAAACCATTATTAATAAGACCATTCCGAAGTAATTTGTACATGATCTTATATGAATATGTCGTGGTGAAATCGCAATAAATACATATATATATTCATGGCATCACACAGATCACCTAACAATCTAAAAATGTCTACAAAAATCCTATTTGGTTCAAGGTAGATATAAAATTGGTCTATCTTTGAAACAAGAATTTCTTGTGCTAATTTCGAATCGTACTTGTGTGATAAGTACGAGAGTAATGAACAATCCAAAAAAGTTTCCCCCCTGTTCATTGTCTACAAGCATAGGTCAAATTCGATAATTGCTAAGGAGATGTAACACGACTGATTACAGTCACATTTCTCGAGTTACAAAGTGAGGCCAAATGGTTTTCCTTTACGAATAAACTGCCCTTTCGATTACCCACTTTAGCATATGAACAATTCCTAACGAGACAAACGGGGAAACAGAAAGGCAGAAACAATTCGTCTGCAGGCGTGCTTAGTCGCCTGAGAGAAGGACAAGTGGCAGCTGGACAAGAGCTGTTCGAGGATCTATACGTGAAAAACAAAGCTGTGTTTGAATATTTACTTGTTTGGAATGGTGGGTGACTGAGTTTGATGCGGTCAAATGGATATGAACCGCTTATCTTATGGCCGAACCGGTGCACAAGTTTCAGACTTTGCTGATATCTTGAGTTTTTTTTGTTTCGGTATCATGGAGACGGCTCGACGGGGTTGGTGTCAAAGAACGCATGCATATGTGATGCACGATATAATGTAAGAACAGCGTCATCGAACGCGAACAATCTTGTTTGAGTTTTGACTCTGGACTTATCTATTTATAAGATTTGTGGACTCAAAGAGAATTGGTTTCTCGGAGATAAAAGAAGGCCGCCTTGACCTATTCTAAGGGTTAATCTATTTGATTTTTTTCATCACTAATCCATCAAGAACAGGGACAAGACAGAGTAAAAAATAAACGGAATAAAAAGAAAAGTAATCAAGATCCAAGTGAATTGTAGCTTGAAGACCCCAGAGCCTATATACCTGAGGGTTATTCATCGTTTAATAGGTTACAAGACAAAAGAATGAACACTGGACTGCCTCTAGAGGATAAAATTATATACAGACATAAGAAAATGTCAACCATTAAAATTGGGAAAATAATGCCACAACTCATCTATGTTTCTTTATTCTTTTTGAAAAACCTTTCCCGGGCCAAACGAAGTACCGGGCAACCAAATAATTTAACAAAAGATTCTCTCTATGGTATGGATACCTGCAATGTATAATCAACGAGGAAACAATTCAGAAATCGATGCATCATTGACTGAATGCATTGCCTCCTGGAGCAAGCACTTGTCATCCTCATCTTCATCTTCATCCTTGTTAATTGAAAATGCAGGCTTCTTGGGGAAATTCACAGCTGAAAATTCATTCTTGAGCATTGAAGAGACTTCCAACATGGAGGGCCTGTCCCCAGGCTTCGCTTGCACGCATAGAAGAGCCACTTGAATGCATCTCAAGAGCTTACAGGATGATGAAGAGTCATCAAGAGACGGATCAATGAACTCCATGCATTTATCGTCTTTCCACTGCTCATATGCCTAAAATTAAGAATGCTAGTTGGTTAAAAGTCAAAATTCATGTTCCTAAATTGGAGCCTGGAAAATTTCGAATCACAAATTATCTCTACTTACATATTCGAGAAGATTCAGATTTTCGTTCAGGCCGTAGTAACATGAGGTCCTTTTACCACTGATGATTTGCAACAGCAGTACCCCAAAGCTGTAGACGTCATACTTCATTGAGTATATGCCTTTCCTCACATATTCTGGCGGAACGTACCCACTGTATACAAGAACAAAAATTGGTTTAAGCAGGAGAATCTGTGAGGTAAAACAAGGAGGGCCTAGTTAGCTCGCTTACTAAGTCCCTACAATTCGGCTAGTATTTGCCTCGATGTCATCCTTCCTAAATATTCTCGCCATACCAAAATCTGATATCTTGGGGTTCATTTCATCATCCAGCAGAACATTGCTGGCTTTCAAGTCTCGATGAATTATTGTGAAATTCGAGTATTCATGGAGATAAAGAAGCCCCTGTGTAATGCCTTCTATGATATGAACACGTTTCACCCAATCCAGCAAATATTTCCTTATTGGATCTGCATCATTAAAACCTGAAGATTATTAGAACCAGAAGCAAAATTAGAGCATTGCATACCTTTGTGTACTCCAAATGCTTAAAAGGGTCTGCCTCCTCTAGCCATTGTAGCAGAACTGGGGACCATTTAAGCCTTTTGGAGTATCACACTAGATGTTACTTGAAAACATCAGAGTTCTGCTTAATGACTATTGTAAGAAGCATGAAAGACGTCTGACCAAATAGGTAGAAGTCCAAGCTCTTATTTGGCATGTACTCATAGACCAGCATCTTTTCTTCCCTGTCAGTGCAAAATCCAAGAAGGCGAACGAGGTTGACGTGTTGCAGGCTGACAGCAAGCATAACTTCGTTCTTGAACTCCTCGGGCCCTTGGTTCGAAGTTTTCGAAAGTCTCTTTATTGCAATTTCCCGTCCTTTAGGCAACTTGCCCTGAGCAACAGGGATGCTGATGGTCAGTACAGGGCAACTGACTTCCACTTGAACACACTAGACTCGGAACTAAACTTCACTGTTTATGCTGGAAGACAGTTTTTTGTCTATGACACAAGTAACATAACTCAAGGGTTATAAATGAAAAACAGAATTTGAGGAGAATGCATCCAAGTCCAACCTCCTATAATGAAACTTACAAGCTCACACACATCATAAAGAAACCTATGCTGCATCTCTAAATATATCAAGCTTATCGTGTTGGGTTGTGATGCCAAATCTTTCTGCTTAATTAGAGGGGACATGTACCTTAATGGGATGTACTCTCTGGTTGATTCCAACTACGTGATTGAAATTGGGAGTATAAACTAACCAGCTGGTAGCTGCTGGGGATAAAGCAGACATACCTTGAATCAGCATGTGGAAATATTTGCGTTCTCTCGTAGCAATGGTAGCAAGGTCCCATTACTTTTACATTCTCAGTATTAAGTCAAGTCCATACACGAAAATGACCACATATTCTTAAGCAAAAGGAGTATGAAAAAGGGGGTGAGTTATTTTCCTTGCTCACATTTGAACACTACAAACACATATTATTGAGCAAAAGGACCGTATCTGGCACTTAATCATGCTTCATATGATTTGCAAATGAAACAAAAAGGAAATCATTAGCTTTAGTAAGGCCTACCTTGTATACAGGTCCAAATCCACCCTCTCCAATCTTATTTTCACTCGAGAAGTTATCAGTTGCTGCTCTGAGGGTGGCATAACCAAATGTTTGCAGCTTAGGAGCACTGCTCTCAAGACTTTCACCTTTACACACCATAGTCTTTAATTGCCTACTAAATCCTTTTATTACACCTGAAATACCTGAGAATCAACACAAAGAAAATAAATCTAGAATGTTTGCTGAATCCTGAGTCAATGTTCCCAATTACCACAGAGATATAGCAATCCTCCAATGAACTTCAGAAAATGTACCTTCTGATTTCAATGTTCTCCTCTGTAAGTAGCATATCAGGCCAAATATAAGGAGAACAACTATAGCAATCGAAATAAGCATAACTAGCCAGAACCATCGCCTTTCTTGCTGATCTTCACCGCTTCTTGAGCTGACAAGGCAGTTAAGTCCATGATTTGCATTTAGTTCTACATTTTCAATACAATAATATTTTAAAACCGTCATCAAGAATTCCTTTGAGGTACTTATCCTAACCTGTCCTGGAAAGAACCCAGTTCTGATCGCTGTTAATCTGAAACACACTGTAACCAAGAAGCCCCTTTTCTTTGGCATAAGTTACTTTGGCTCGAATGGCCTCCACATCATCGAAATTGATCCATACCAACCCCTTGCTGTAAAAGTTCACAACATATGTACCATTATAAACAGAACTGGCTCCGTAACCAAAATCTTGGATAAATGATTTGATGGCCTTGTATGCAAATGCCCCATCTGCCGTCTCAGCAGGGCCCACCGCTGGATGGCCAATGGCATCGCCGCTCGAATCCTCGAGCTGCCAAGCATAGCCATGGTAGGGCAAGCCCAGCACCAGCTTTCTTGCAGGAAATCCTCTAGTCAGCAACCAAGTTATGCAGAAGTCTGTGTTGTTATGGCTCGCGGGGTCAAATAAAGCAGCATGAGGGAGGGCAAACTTTTCCCTGGTGGGGAGATGGTAATCGTAAGCAATTAGGTGAACCCAGTCCAAATATCTCTGAATTGAATCAAGTGGGAAACTCAGAGAGTCAACAATGGACTGACAATATACACCATCGCTAGCAGCAACCGAGGTTTCCCGGATTTCCTCGATTCGGCATCTACTCCATCTCCACTCTCCAAAAAAGAACACTCAAATTGGTAATGTTAATGCTCCTACCGAGCCAGACCCCAAAGAGATCAATCCCACTGAACGCATAAAGCCTTGCCTTTTCTATGGTGGATTCGATAAAGGACCTTCTTGAAGAAGACTCGCCGAGCATCGAAGCGAAAGCGGAAGGATCCTCTCCGCCTGCCCACACTGACAGCAGCGTGGTGATCGAAGGGTTCTTGCGTTTCACGGTGCTCGTGAAGGTGGAGAAGATTTGCTCAAAGGAGGAGTTGAAGGAGAGCGGATGGGCCGAAGAGTCGATGGAAGCAAAAGCGCATATGAGGTGAGAGAACAAGGAGGAATCGATGTCCGAGACCGGGATTTCGCTGCCGGCGTAGAAGTAGCCGGACTTGACCCTCGTTTGCTCCTCCAAAGATGGGTAGAGGCAAAGGAAAACGATGAAGAAAGACGCGAGTTCGCCTTTTCCCGCCATGAAAGAGAGCTCGGAAGACAACGTGAAAGCAGAAAGTGGCAGCTTTGAGACGATGGGAGAGGAGGAAGACGACACGTTTGCTGTGTTCTATAATCGGTTGTCCGTACGTTCGCTTTCAAGGAAATCTTCCCACGTTTACAGGTAAGATAGTTCGCTTTCATTGGGCGCGACGCTGACTTTTCAGCCTTCAGGGGTCTTTCTTCTTGTTGGGTCGCGGTCGCGGTCGCGGTCGCGGCTGCGGATGTTTCGTTTTCGGTCTTTGTCTTGCCGCATCCAACCCGTTCATCGGACCTGACTCGTTACAATCTTGTCCGAAAACAGACAAATATGTATCTATGGTGGCCAAAGGATGGACCGGATGAACAGGAAGAGAGACGATTCCAGAAAACACTATCTTGTCGGAATTGAGGGAAAGGATTGCGGGGGACTAGTGAAGTTTTTCGAAATCCCTCCAAGTCTGTCGTCCAAATATAAACAAATCACTTAGCATTATTATAAACCTATTTTTGACACGTGCGTTCATTTCGTAGCTTTTCTCTCGATGGCATCTGTACATCTCAAATCATTTTTCTCTTTTCTTTATGATTATTACAATACACCATCTTCCTTTGTATTTTCAATACGTTTTTTCTTGCTGGCAGTGAAACCATGATTAATAGGGGTGATCGGTTCCCGGTTCGGTCCGGTTCCACCCAAGAATTGGGAACCGGGCCAGGAGGACCGTTCCCACTTTTACGGACCGTGGACCGGACCGGCTATCTTGGAGCCAGAGCCGGACCCCGGACTACCCGGTCGGTCCGGTTCCAATGAACCATCGCATTTTCATTTCATTTAACAAAAAAATAAATAGTAATTACTAGTAAAGTAATGCGCGAGATTATGATCCGGTCAAGTTTTTATTCACTTTGTGACCAACAAAGTGACGCCTATTAAATTAAACGTCAACTTTGTGGAAACAAAGAGAGCCAAGAAGATTGAAATCTCCTAACGAAGAATTAAATCTCAATAGAGAGCCAAGAGATTGAAATCCCCTAACGAAGCGCGCTCTTACCCACACCAAAATGCGCAGAGGAGACGAAATCCAACCACCCACCGCCCTCGCCCCCCCCTCCAAATGCGACATCAATACAACACAATCGCATGTCGGAAACAAACGAAGATGGGACTACAGTATAAATGATCAAACAACGAAGCCGCGGCAATGAAAACATAGCAAAAGAGCTGTCGAGGACGGGACTCGGGACTCACCTCAAAGAACGAGAGGGCCTTGGGAATCATCGGGGCAACGACGGGACGGAAGAGAGCGAAGAGATGATGACCTTTGTGGGGAGGAACTAGGAAGGCTTTGGGAAAATGAAAGTTGAATCGAATTACCGCCGAGTTGGATCACAAAAATTGGGAAAATAGAAGTTGATGTGATGGTTCGTATATTAAAGTAGAAACTAACAAAAAAAAAAAGAGAGGGGTTTAGCCGTTCTTTTAGGTTTCAAGAGGGAAAGGCAAGTGAGGAGAATTGCAAAAATTTTGAAAATAAAAGCTAATGTGATGGTTACTGTTGAGTGTAGTTCGAAGCAAAAAAGGGGAGGGATTATTAGCTTTGAGTTATGAGAAGAAATGAATATGATGGTAATTGGTACTATAAATTATTTCATAAATTAATATATATATATATATATATATATATATATATATATATATATATATATATATGGTGGTCGGTCAGTTCGACCCCCAAAACCAGAACGGACCAACCGGTCACCGGTTCCAAAATAGGAACCTAAGACCGGACCGAGACCCTCTAGGACCGCCGAACCGACCGGTCCCGGTGCAGTGGCCGGTTCCCGGTTCGGGCGGTTTCCGTTGCACACCCCTAATGATCAAGTCAAAAACTCTTTCTATGGTCAATTACGATATGGGGCGAGCGTGACAATATATTAAGCTCTACCAATCAGCCACAAGCTTGGTGGTGGTGTTGAGCTCATGCATGCGTGCACATGGAGAGAGGGAGATAAAAGGGTCATAGAGATGAAAATTGAGTTAACTTTGTCATTGGGTGAAGCAATGGCAGTAAGATAGTGATTGCCAAGCCGTTTTTTTTTTTAATATTTTTATTTATTTATTATTATAAGCAAACGGAATGTGTACAACAACTATCTCCTACACAATACAACAATTAAGTAGTCAGGAAAACACAACACGAAACACACTACTTTTATTCAGCGTCAATATTTTTATAAACTCTTTTCTACGTACACATTCTTATTTACATTAATCTTCTATCAATTGTAGGTTGGGAGATTCCTATCTCATCTAGCATAGCCTCAGCTCCAAAGAGTGAGACTTCCATACCTATAAATTTGAGAAAAACAATGGGGAGTCGAAAACTTAGTAAGTAAAATCACTAATTCTTAGATAGGAGGACGTCTCGTTGTCAAACATAGCATACGATTATCGTTCATGCTAGTGCATCAATGGTACATCAATAGCAAATCTATTGCTACACCTCGACTATATGTATGTGATCAATACCGACTTACAATCAAAATATGTCTTACCTTCGGCTTGTCAACGAGCATAACAAACAATGCATATTAACATGCACAAAAGATTCATTAACCATCTCAAACAGTTCTTCCCATATTTTCGAAGGCTTCCTAACATCAATTAGGGCATCCGTCCTCAAGCCTAACATCTCCACTGAGTAGCATCTTGATTAACAACCCTTCCTCAAGGAACCTCCTGTTTCTCTTAGAGACATCACCCACTCTGGCACATTCCGAAACTTTCCCGGGGCATCTGTTCTCATGAACAAGGCAACGTCATGCGCCACTTGGGGTAAAGGCGTGCTCTTAGATCATCCACAGGTATGCGCATTACAAATCTAAATGCCAAACCAATTTAGATACACAAAGTATGGAAAAGGACTAACTTTGTATCAGAACGATCTTAGATCACTAGTTTTTTCCCTCCATATTGAATGGAGTTGGAGTTAGTCTGTTTGTTCCTTGTGGCTTCCCAAGGTCCCTGGCCATTTGATGGATGGGTATAATGCCTCTGCTTCATTATTTTTAGAGTATTGTGGGTAAAAAAAAACACAAATGACGAAGAAATTGTCTGTAAATTGGCCTGTGCAAGCATCCTCATGCACTTTCTAAATTATGGGGTTGGCTCTCCTTCTCTTTTCATTTTTGCTTTATCGACTAAGGGTAAAATTTTTATTTCCTTTTCTTAACTTCCTTATATGCCCGAGTCATTACTTAGAGCATAAGGGACAAGTTCACACAATTTATCTACTCTCGACCTAATAATTCCACCTGAGGGGATCAAGAGCAAGTAAGTGGTAAGGGTGATTTTGACCAATTGATCATCCCTCGACACATATAATCACTATGCTTATGGGAACAAATAACGTAGAGAGACAGTTTGCTAGTATTGTATTAGACGGGTTAATTGATTGCTTGGCAGACTAATATCGATAATACATCAGAGTAAAGAGGCATGCCGCCCCCAGGGCCCGCCTTCACTGCCGGGGCGCCGATCTCGGTGACATTTGGGTCCTTGAGCTCCCATGACCTTCTGTAAAGGGGCAAGCCCATGACCACTTGCTTTCTGGGCAGCCTTGCTTGTAGCCAAGACTTGAGTCCGTGGATCGAGCTCAGATTGCTCTTTGGGTCGAAGAATGCAGTTTGGGCGCCCGTGGCAGAGGGGTCCCACGCCCCGTGATAATCGTAGCACATGGCGTTGATCCAGTCCAAATTCTTCCTAATGGCCGCCACCGGGTACGTGCGGTACACCGCATCGAGGAAGAAGTCGGAGGCGAAGTACACCGCGGCGGTTAACAGCAGCGGGGGATGCTTGGTGGCTCGGACCTCTTTGATGATCTCAAGCCTCCATTCCCTCAACAAGTGGGCCAAATCATCCATCTCCTTTGGGTTTTTAGGCCATTCCCAGTCAAGGTCAAGCCCATCAAATGCAAACTTCCTCGCAACTGTTGGAATTGTTCAGCTGGTGTTTTCTGTCATATTTTCCTCTGTTTTTTTTTTTTTATTAAAAAACAGCCGAGTTCATTTAGTTATGCATTTAGTGTTTTTGCTATTTTCTAGGAAGTTAATAGCACGTTTGTGTGCAGTTATGTGTTGTATGTACGTGAGCAGTTTCTACTTTGTATTTAGTTGTTGTACTCGATAATTTTTTTCCTTTACACAAGATGTATGAAGTGCTATGCTCTATTTTTTTTTTTTTTTTTATCTTCTTTCTCTCTCAAACAACAAATTTTTGTTTTGTTTTGATTGTTGTTTTTATGAGGTTTAACATTGGTATCGGAGCATTTGTGGGATCTTAAGGGACTGTGAAGTGAGGGTAAGTGAGTGAGGATTGCTTCTAATCTGCAAAGAAAAAGCTGATGGAGGCAGGATTGAGTGGATTCTCTACAATGGTTGCTCCAGTCTTTACTGGGGAAAATTATCAGGCTTGGGCTGTCAAGATGAAGGCATTCTTGGAGGGTCATGATTTATGGGAGGTTGTGGAGAATGATTATGAGGTTGCTCCACTTTTAGACAATCCGACCTTGAATCAGATAAAGTACCATAAAGAGAGAATCACAAGGAAGGCCAAGGCAAAGTCTTGCTTGTATGTTGTTTCACCCACTATCTTCACAAGGATCATGAGATGTGATTACGCAAAGGCAATATGGGATTTCTTGAAGGATGAATACAAGGGAGATGAGAAGATAAGAGGCATGAAGGTGCTGAATCTCTTGAGGGAGTTTGAGAGACAGCAAATGAAGGATTCGAGTCGGTGAAGGAGTACTCGATAGGTTGGTTGGGATAGCTGAAAAAATCAGAGTTTTAGGGTGACTTGAAGGATGAAAGGCTTGTTCGGGAAGATCCGGTATCTCTTCCGAGGAGAAGTTCGAAGCCACCATAGCTTCTCTGGAAAATACAAGAGACTTAGCTGATATAAAGCTTGCAGAATTGTTAAATGCTCTGCAAGCACATGCGCATAGAAGACTGATGAGAAGAGAAGAGTTTGTAGAGTGGAAAAAGCGCTGCAAGCTAAAATGAAATCAAATGATGGAGGCAAAGGGAAGAAATGGATTCGGTCCGAGAGAAAATGCTGGTGACTCTAAGTTTGTAGCAAAAGAAGGAAATTCTGGTGGGTCTAGCAAATGGAAGATGAACAAAAAGCCTTGTCAATACTATGGTGGAACTAATCATCAATTTTTTAGATGTTGGAGAAAGCGATGCTAGATGTAGAAGATGTCACAAGTTGGGTCACATGGAAGCCATCGCAAAGAAAAAAATTACCAGAAGCGGGAAAAACACGGGTAGATGAATGAAACTTAGGAAGAACACTTGTTTGTAGCTTCTTTTTCTGAATCTTCTGTTGGGAATGATGCATGGCTGGTGGATAGTGGCTGTACCAATCATATGACTGGCAATTTGAAGCTGTTTAGGAGTCTAGACATGTCGGTCGGGTCCAAAGTCGAATTGGCAATGGACGGTATATCGAAGTGCGGGGGAAAGGTGCAGTGGCTATTAAAGGAAATCATGAGGTGAAGGCGATCGGTGATGTTCTTTTTGTGCCAAACATTGACCGAGAATCTGTTAAGTGTTGGTCAATTATTTGAGAATGGCTATAAAGTGAAGTTCGAAGGGAAGGAATGTCTTATTAGTAATGCGAGATAGCAAAGAAGTGCTAAGAATCCCAATGAGGGACAAGAGTTTCATGTTCAAGCCACAAGAGATGCAACAAATGGCTTTAAAGTGCAAAGAAGAAAATGCGAGCTATGGCATAAAAGACTTGGGCATGTTCACGGAAGATCATGTCGTTTATGCAGAGAAATAGCTTGCGGATAACTTGCCAAGTTTGGAGGAGGAATTTCCACAGTGCAGAACTTGTCTTCTTGGTAAGCAAGCCAGATTTCCTTTCAAAGGAGGAGGCTGGAGAGCATGTGAGAAGCTGCAATTAGTCCACACAGATCTATGTGGACCTATGTCTGAGTCTTCTCTCAATGGTAGCAAGTATTTCATTACCTTCACTGATGATATGACTAGGATGAGTTGGATTTATTTTCTACGAGCCAAGTCTGAAGTTGCTGATGTGTTTGTGAATTTTAAAGCCTTAGTTGAGAGTCGAGTGGGAAGAAAATTAAAATGCTCAAGTCGATAATGGTTCGAGTATCTTGCTCACAAGTTTAAGTTGAATTGTGAGCAAGCGGAATTGTGCAGCGGTTCCTTTGCTCCCTATTCACCTCAACGAGAATGGGGTCGGTGAGAGGAAAAATATAAGCATTATGGAGATGGCTAGATGTATGATGCAGGAGAAGAAGTTACCTAAGAAGTTCTAGGTTGAAGCAGCTAATACTGCAGTGTTCTTGTTGAACAAATTGCCCACAAAGGCCTTAGAGAGGTCAACACCTTTTGAAGTCTGGTATGGTATTAAACCATATGTGAAAAATTTGAAGGTTTTTGGGTGTTTGTGTTACACTCATGTTCCTGAGGTCAAGAGGGACAAGCTGGATAAGAAAGCGAGCTTGGAATCTTCATTGGGTACGAGTCTCCAATCAAAGGCTTACAGAATTTTTCACCCTATGATAGGGAAGGTGACTGTAGCGAGAGATGTTGTTTTCTAGAGGAAGATGAGTGGATTTGGATGGAAGGAAAGAGTGCGGAAACAAGAATTCGAAAAAAAAACATGCAACAGATGTAGAGGTTGATGAAGTTATAGATGGATTGGAAGACAGTGTGGATGATTTACCAGTGATAGGCACAAGGTCACTTGCTGAAATCTATGAAAGAAGCAATGTGGCAATGCTCGAACCATTTAACTTTGTGGAAGCTAAGGAGGATCAGAGGTGGATTCCAGCAATGCAAGAGGAGATTGCAATGATCCAAAAAAAACCACACATGGGAGCTTGTTGACAGATCATCTGATAAGAATGTGATTGGGGTTAAGTGGGTGTTTAGAACAAAACTTAATCCTGATGGTTCTGTCAATAAACACAAAGTTATACTGGTGGTGAAAGGCTATGCACAAATATGGGGAGTAGACTATTCTGAAACATTTGCTCCTGTTGCACGACTTGATACAATAAGGTTCGGTTAGCTATTGCGAGAGAAGGGGTGGCATATATTTCGGTTAGATGTCAAGTCTGCATTTGAATGGAGAGCTTGAGGAGGAGATTTTGTTGAACAACTTTGAAGGCTTCAATATCAAAGGGCAAGAAGAGAGTGTATACAGGTTAAGGAAAGCTCTATATGGATTGAAGCAGGTTCCAAGAGCTTGGTATGGGAAGATAGATCGATATTTGCAGGATTTTGGCTTTGTAAAAAGCTTAAGTGAGTTAACTCTTTATGTCAAGAAGGTGAATCATAGTGTTGTAATTCTGTCACTTTATGTAGATGATCTATTAGTGACGGGGAATGATATGGAATTGATAGAGAAGGTGAAGCAAGATCTATTTGCGGTTTTTGAGATGTCGAGACTTGGGAAAGGTTGCTTATTTTTGGGTCCTGGAAGTCAAACAGGCTTCATATGAGATCTTCATCTGTTAGAAAAAATACATGAAGGAAATTTTAAAGAAGTTTCAGATAGAAGATTGTCGAAGTGTAAGCACTCCTATGGTTGCTAAAGAGAAGCTGCAAAAGAATGATGGAACAGATGCAATAGATGCTTCATGTATAGAAGTCGATTGGGTGTCTCATGTATCTTACAAAGAACCAGATATTCTATTCTTTGTGAGTGTTTTATCTAGGTTTATGAGTAGTCCTAGTGATTACATTTGATTGCAGCAAAAAGGGTCTTGAGATATCTCAAAGGAACATTGTTCTTTGGTGTGAAGTTTAAGAAATGTTAGAAGTTTAATTTACAAGGATTTTACGATAGTAGGACTGAGCTGGTTGGTGGAGACTTGAAAAGTACGTTTGGGTATTGTTTGAGTCTTGGTTCCGCTTGTTTCTCTGGTGTTCCAAAAAGCAAGAGATTGTAGCTCGAGTCCACGCGAGAGGCTGAGTTTATAGCAGCTCTTGCAGCTGTAAATCAAGCTTTGTGGCTGAAGAAGATAATGAAAGATCTGTGGTTGAATTCTAGTGATTGCATTGAAGTTAATATGGATAATCAGGCTACTTTAGCAATATCTCAAAATTCAGTTTTCCATGGCAAAACCAAGCATTTCAAAGTCAAATTTTTCTTTCTGTGTGAGGTGCAACAAAATGGCGAAATTAAGTTGGTTTATTGTAGATCTGAAGATCAGCTTGCGGATATGTTCACAAAACCACTTCAGGTTGGAAGATTTGAGCTGTGAAGAGAGAAAATATGAATATGCAACGGCAATTGATCCAAGGAGGAGTTTGTTGGAATTGTTCAGCTGCTGTTTTCTATCATATTTTCCTCTGTTTTCCTTTGTTTTTTTAATATTAAAAAACAGCCAAGTTCATTTAGTTATGCATTTAGTGATTTTGCTATTTTCTAGGAAGTTAATAGCACGTTTGTGTGCGATTATGTGTTGCACGTATGTGAGTAGTTTCTACTTTGTATTTAGTTGTTGTACTTGACAGTTTTTTTCCTTCACACAAGACGTATTAAGTGCTATGCTCTGTTTTTTTATCTTCTTTCTCTCTCAAACAACAAAAATTTTTCTGTTTTGATTGTTGTTTTTATGAGCTTTAACAGCAACCTCCATTGAAGAATTAATGAAGACTTTTCTTGAGGAAGGGCATGAAGCTATCTCGGCCAAAAGAGCGGCTGGAATGTCTCCAGAACCGCCAATCGAGGAGGGTCTTGACCGGTGGGCTCGCAAAACGGAGGGTGCTCATGAAGTTCGAGAGCCACTTTGCCGTTGGCTCCGAGAGCTCGAACTTGAAGGTGATGTTGCTTGGGGAGAGGAAAGCATAGAAGATGTGAGTGAACAAAGTTGTGTCTATGTCTGATGGGGTGAAGTCCGGTGTCCAGGAAGTATAGTAAGATCCTCTAATGGTGGACGATGATGAAAATGCATACAGAAATAAAGAAATGTTTACCATTTAAATTGGTGCCAGAACTTATCTCTGTTTTGGAAGGCCTTTCCCGGCCCAAATGGGCAACCAAATAATTAAATAAAGATTCCCTCTTATGGTATTAGTATTCACAGCGTTGGACACCTGCGATGTATAATCAGCGAGGAAACAATTCAGAAATTGAAGCATCATTGACTGAATGAATTGCCTCCTTGAGCAAGCACTTGTCGTCCTCATCTTTATCTTCATCTTTGTTAATTGAAAATGCAGGCTTCTTGGGGGAGTTCACAGCTGAAGATTCATTCTTGAGCATTGAAGAGACTTCCAACATGGAGGGCCTGTCCCAGCCTTCTCTTGCACGCATAGAAGAGCCACTTGCATGCATCTCAAGAGCTTACACGATGATGAATAGTCATCCAGAGACGGGTCAATGAACTCCATGCATTTATCGTCTTTCCACTGCCCATATGCCTGAAATAAAGAATGCTAGTTGGTTAAAAGTCAACATTCATGTTCCTAAATTTGAGCCTGGAAAATTTCGAATCACGAATAATCTCTACTTACATATTCAAGAAGATTCAGATTTTCCGATAGGCCGTGGTAACATGAGGTCCTTCTACCACTGATGATTTGCAACAGCAGCACCCCGAAGCTATAGACATCGTACTTCATTGAGTATATGCCTTTCCTCACGTATTCTGGCGGAACGTACCCACTGTATACAAAAACAAAATTAGGTTTTAAGCAGGAGTGAATATCTGTGAGGTAAAACAAGGAGGGCCTAGTTAGCTTGCTTACTAAGTCCCAACGATTCGGCTGGTACTTGCCTCGGCGTCATCCTTCCTA
Source organism: Eucalyptus grandis (assembly GCF_016545825.1). Lineage (NCBI taxonomy): Eukaryota > Viridiplantae > Streptophyta > Magnoliopsida > Myrtales > Myrtaceae > Eucalyptus > Eucalyptus grandis. The sequence continues at coordinate 2,778,983 of NC_052614.1, read as the reverse complement.
AATATTCTCGCCATACCAAAATCTGATATCCTGGGGTTCATTTCATCATCCAGCAGAACATTGCTGGCTTTCAAATCTCGATGAATTATTGTGAAATTCGAGTATTCGTGGAGATAAAGAAGCCCCTGTATAATGCCTTCTATGATATGAACACGTTGCACCCAATCCAGCAAATATTTCCTTATTGGATCTGCATCATTAAAACCTGAAGATTATTAGAACCAGAAGCGAAATTAGAGCATTGCACACCTTTGTGTACTCCAAATGCTTAAAAGGGTCTGCCTCTAGCCATTGTAGCAGAACTGGGGACCCATTTAAGCCTTTTGGAGTATCACACTAGATGTTACTTGAAAACACTGGAGTTTTGCTTAATGACTATTGTAAGAAGCATGAAAGAAGTCTAACCAAATAGGTAGAAGTCCAAGCTCTTATTTGGCATGTACTCATAGACCAGCATCTTTTCTTCCCTGTCAGTGCAAAATCCAAGAAGGCGAACGAGGTTGACGTGTTGCAGGCTGACAGCAAGCATAACTTCGTTCTCGAACTCCTCAAGCCCTTGGTTCGAAGTTTTTGAAAGTCTTTTAATTGCAATGTCCCGTCCTTTAGGCAACTTGCCCTGAGCAACAGGGATGCCGACAGTCAGTACAGCGCAACTGACTTCCACTTGAACACGCTAGACTCGGAACTAAACTTCACTGTTTATGCTGGAAGACAGTTTTTTGTCTATGACACAAGTAACATAACTCAAGGATTATAAATGAAAAACAGAATTTGAGGAGAATGCATCCAAGTCCAACCTCCTATAATGAAACTTACAAGCTCACACACATCATAAAGAAACCTATGCTGCATCTCTAAATATATCAAGCTTATCGTGTTGGGTTGTGATGCCAAATCTTTCTGCTTAATTAGAGGGGACATGTACCTTAATGGGATGTACTCTCTGGTTGATTCCGACTAAGTGATTGAAATTGTGGGTATAAATTAACCAGCTGGTAGCTGCTGGAGATAAAGCTGGCATTCCTTCAATCAACATATGGAAATATTTGCGTTCTCTCGTAGCAATGGTAGCAAGGTCCCATTACTTTTACCTTCTCAGTATTAAGTCAAGTCCATACACAACAAAGACCACATATTCTTGAGCAAAAGGAGTATGAAAAAGGGCTGAGTTATTTTCCTTGCTCACATTTGAACACTACAAACACATATTGTTGAGCAAAAGGACCGAATCTGGCACTTAAATCATGCTTCATATGATTTGCAAATGAAACAAAAAGAAAATCATTAGCTTTAGTAAGGCCTACCTTGTAAACAGGTCCAAATCCACCCTCTCCAATTTTATTTTCACTCGAGAAGTTATCAGTTGCTGCTCTGAGGGTGGCATAACCAAATGTTTGCAGATTAGGAGCACTGCTCTCAAGACTTTCACCTTTACACACCATAGTCTTGAATTGCCTACTAAATCCTTCTATTACACCCAAAATACCTGAGAATAAACACAAAGAAAATGAATCTAGAACTCTAATCCTTTGTTTGCTGGATCCTAAGTCAATGTTCCCAATTACCACAGAGATATAACAATCCTCCAGTGAACTTTAGAAAATGTACCTTCTGATTTCAATTTTCTCCTCTGTAAGTAGCATATCAGGCCCAATATAAGGAGGACAACTGTAGCAATCGAAATAAGCATAACTAGCCAGACCCATCGCCTTTTTTGCTGATCTTCACCAGATTCTTGAGCTGACAAGGCAGTTAAGTCCATGAATTGCATCTAGTTCTACATTTTCAATACAATAATACTTTAAAACAGTCATCAAGAATTCCTTTGAGGTACTTATCCTAACCTGTTCTGGAAAGAACCCAGTTCTGATCATTGTTAATCTGAAACACACTGTAACCAAGAAGCCCCTTTTCCTTGGCATAAGTTACTTTGGCTCGGATGGCCTCCACATCATCGAAATTGATCCATACCAACCCCTTGCTGTAAAAGTTCACCACATATGTATCATTATAAACAGAACTGGCTCCGTAACCAAAATCTTGGATAAATGATTTGATGGCCTTGTATCCAAATGACCCATCCGCCGTGACAGCAGGACCCACCGCTGGATGGCCAATGGCATCGCCGCTCGAATCCTCGAGCTGCCAAGCATAGCCATGGTAGGGCAAGCCCAGAACTAGCTTTCTTGCAGGAAATCCTCTAGTCAGCAACCAAGTTATGCAGAAGTCTGTGTTGTTATGGCTCATGGGTCAAATAAAGCAGCATGAGGGAGGGCAAACTTTTCCCTGGTGGGCAGATGGTTATCATAAGCAATTAGGTGAACCCAGTCCAAATATCTCTGAATTGAATCAAGTGGGAAACTCAGAGAGTCAACAATGGGTTGACAATAAAAATCCATCACTAGCAGCAACCGAGGTTTCCCGGATTTTCTTGATTCAGCATCTACTCCATCTCTCCACTCTCCCAAAAGAACACTCAAATTGGTAATGTTAACGCTCCTACCGAGCCAGACCCCAAAGAGATCAATCCCACTGAACGCATAAAGTCTTGCCTTTTCTATCGTGGATTCGATAAAGGACCTTCTTGAAGAAGAATCGCCCAGCATCGAAGCGAAAGCGGAAGGATCCTCTCCGCCTGCCCACACTGACAGCAGCGTGGTGATCGAAGGGTTCTTCCGTTTCACGGTGCTCGTGAAGGTGGAGAAGATTTGCTCAAAGGAGGAGTTGAAGGAGAGTGGATGGGTCGAAGAGTCGATGGAAGCAAAAGCGCATATGAGGTGAGAGAACAAGGAGGAATCGATGTCCGAGACCGGGATTTCGCTGCCGGCGTAGAAGTAACCGGACTTGACCCACGTTTGTGCCTCCGAAGATGGGCGGAGACAGAGGAAAAGATGAAGAGACATGCGATTTTGCCTTCGCCCGCCATGAAAGAGAGCTCGGAAGACAACGTGAAAGCAGAAAGTGTCGGGTTTGAGATGATGGGAGGAGGAAGACGAGGAAGACGACACCTTTGCTGCGTCCTATAATCGGTTGTCCGAAGGTTCAGGCAATCAGTGCATGGCGGTCGTTCGTTTCGTTTAATTGTTGTTGTACGTTCACTTCCAGTGAAATCTTCCCACGTTTGCATGGAGGACAGTTCGCTTTCATTGGCTGCGACAGTGACTTTTGAGCCTTCAGGCGTCTTCTTCTTTTTCACTTCAGTCCTGGTCGTGGCCGCGGATATTTCGTTTAGGGTCTTTATCTTGTCGAATCCAACCCGTTCCTCGGACCTGACTTGTTACAATCTTGTCCGTAACAGACAAACGTGTATCAATGGCGGCCAAAGGATGGAACGGACGAACAGGAAGAGAGGCGATTCAAAAAACACTATCTTGTCGGAATTGAGGGAAAGGATTACGGGGGACTCGTGAAGTTTTCGAAATCCCTCCAAGTCTGTCGTCCAAATATAAACAAATTATTTCTTCTTTCTCACTTAGCATTATTATAAATCTATTTTCGGCATGTGCGTTCATTTCGTTGCTTTTCTCTCGATGGCATCTATACATCTCAAATCATTTTCTCTTCTTTTTATTTTTTTGTTTTTAATGATTATTACAGTACACCATCTTCCTTTGTATTTTCAATACATTTTTTTTCCCCTTATAGTGAAACCCATGATCAAGTCCAAAACTCTTTCTATGGTTACAATTACGATATGGGGTGAGCATGACACTATATTAAGCTCTACCAATCGGCCACAAGCTTGGCGGTGGTGTTGAGCTCATGCATGCGTGTGCATGGGGAAGAGAGAAGAGGGTCATAAAGATGAAAATTAAGGGAGTTAACTTTGTCATTAGGCGAAGCAATGGCAGTATGATAGTGATTATCGACCTGTTTATTTTTATCTTGTTATTATGAGTATGTGGAAGTGTGTACAACAACTATCTCCTATACAATACAACAAATAAGTAATTAGGAAAACACATCATGAAACACACTACTTCTATTTAGCGTCAATATATTTACAAACCCTTTCCTTTTCTATGAACACTTTCTTATTTACATCAGTCTTCTATCAACTGTAGGTCAGGGGATTCCTATCTCCTCTAGCATGGCCTCGGCTCCAAATGGTGACACTTCTATACCTACAAGTTTAAGGAAAACAATAGGGAGTTGAAAACTTAGTAAGTAAAATCACTAATCCTCAGATAGGAGGATATCTTGTTGTTGAACATAGCATACGGATATCATTCATGCTAATGGATCAATGGTAGATCGATAGTAAATCTATTGCTACATCTCGACTATATGCATGTGATCAATTCTGACTTACAATCAAATTATGCCTTACCTTTGGCTTGTCAACAAGCATAACAAACAATGCATATCAACATGCACAAAAGATTCATTAACCATCTCAAATGGTTCTTCCCGTATTTTCAAGGGCTTCTTGACATCAACTAGGGCATCCGACCTCGAGCCTGACATCACCATCGAGCAGCATCCCGAATAACAACCCTTCCTCAAGGGACCTCCCATTTCTCTCAAAGTCATCGCCCACTCCTTGCAGCATCCCAAAACTTTCCCTAAGGCATCACGTTCTCATGAACGAGGCAACATCACGCGTTGATTGGGTTTAAGGTGTGCTCTTGGACCATCCCTCATCTCAAACCAATATTATTCTCTTTGAGGTGTGCTATTGGACCATCCCTCATCCTAAACTGATATTGTTGTCTTCAGGGTGTGCTCCTGGACCATCCCCGTGAAGGATTTGTTTTTGGCATAGCGAAAACTACTATCAAGGAGCATCAATGGCTTTTATTTTTCATTTATGTGACCACACATCATGCATTACATGAGCCGGTTCATTATCTTTCATATTAATTGATGCAAACAAGGCCCGAGGGCATGCTCATGCAAGTGTGTGTACGCCATGACCTATAACATGATAATTATACTAATAAGCCAAGTGTGGCACAGAACTTGTGGCTTGAACCAACACGCTTAACGTCAATCCAAAGCTAAGCAAGACTCAAATCGACACGCCTAGATGCCGATTTAAGACCAAGCAAGGCTCGGATCCATCACGTTTCAACGTCGATCCCAAAACCGAGTAAGACTCGTCTGTGACCTGGGGCGTGATCATACTTACGAATGCAAAAACATGAACAAATCATGCAAACACTTGTCAACATGTACATAACTAAGCCTGAAGGAGAACATGATGAAGCTACTCATGGCTCAAATTGACACCCCTCAATGCTTGTCCAAAGCCGAGCGAGACTTGTCTATGAGCAGGGGCATGATTGTGACTTATGCATCTAAAGACATGAGCATACCATACAAAACATTCCTCATTATGCACATAACTAAGCACGATAAGTACACATCCAAATCCAACAACATAAGTCATTGCCCTAACTGAGGGTTAGGGTTTCTACTTACAACTGACGAAGCAGTGGCGGTTAACCAAGAACGGCTGAGCAGTGAGGGCGAGCAAGTGAATGCAGGCCAAGAAAGAGGGAGAGTACAAGAGAGGGAATAAAAGGAAGAAGCGAGCCAAGGGTGGTGAAAATGGGAGAGGGTCTTTTATTTATAAACCTGTCCTCATTAAATGGCCCTCACAAGTAGCCTAATAAACTTTCATTTAGTGGCAAGGCTAGTTTGATGGTATAGCACCTAATTTGATGGTGTGGCCTAATAACATTTGAAATTGGTTTGAATCGATCTGGTCCCTGGTTTCGAGTGAATACTCACTAGAGAATCAGACCAACAGGTTGTTTTGGAACTGGTTTTGAAACTAGTTTTGTAAGTTCAAAGAGTCCAAAACCTATATATATATTTTCCCTTGATTTCTAACATTAGAATTGCATTTTTCCTCTCACATGGCACTTCTCCTTCATCGTTCCTCTTCTTTGCTTGCTTCCTTCCCTTGTCGGCTCACGGTCACACTGTCCATTGCTGGCTCCCTCTCACTTTATTTTGTCTCATCAATAAAGAAGATCTCATTTGTAAGCCCTATATGTGTTTCACGTTATCTAAGTTTCCTTGTTCGGTGTCTTGCTTTGGTGTTGTTTCGCTCTCTCTTAGAGTTTCAATCGAACGTCGTGGGTTGTTCTTTCTTGTGCTCGTCACGCATTTTGTTTTTTTTTTTTTTTTTTGTTTTTTGATTTGTGGGTTTGATGATGTCTTATGCTGAGAATTGGGTGGAAGAGAGCTCATGTGAAGCTTCTCCTCCTTCTTCCCTCCCAAGACTGCCTCCCACCTCACTCCTACTCTCTTCTTCCTCCTCTGTCTTCCTCTTCAACCCTTCTTCTCTTGCCAGAACCACCAAGAGCGCTAATTTGCATTGCCATGGTAGCAATTAGCTAGTTTTTGAATTGGGTAGGAGGCGAAATCAAAGGGTCAAAAGGGGTTTGACTTGCAATGCCTTACTTGGTCTCGGTGTGCCCAAGCTCGTTGTCATTGCGGGTATCACTACGCTAGTGTTTGGGCCCAAGAAGTTCTTAGAAGTCAAGAAATTAGGAGGATTACGTTGTTGTTTTCTTGCGTATTTATGTAAAGTTTGAAGCTGTATAGGATATTGGGCGATTGTAGAGAAGGTTCTAATGCAAACGGGATAGACCTTGGAGCCGAATTGGAAAAATGAGTGCCAAAACTTGGCACGGATGGACATTTAAGCAATAAAAGTTATGAAAGTAACACTTAAGTGTCAAAATCAGAGCAAAATGGACAATTTAAGTGTCAATTCGACCAAAATGCTGACGTGGTGATTTTCCGGCGAAATAAGTGCAAAACAATTTTGCACGCCTGATGTGGTAAATAATTAATATAAAAATTAATTAAATTAAATTAAAAATTAAATTTATTTAAAACATTTAAAGGGGGAAGGGAGGCAGGCGAGGGCGAGCCCTCGCCACCGCCGGGAAGGGCCGGCGACCGAGGGGGGAGGGTCGGCGGGGTCACCGGCCCTGGCCCATCGGTGGCGAGGGCCCGCGAGCCCTCACCCAGGCCCTTGCCGCCTAGATCCGGTGAGGCCCCGCTCCATCACCGACCCTTCCTTACGGCGGTGGGGAGGTGGTGGCGGCGGGCTCGGCCCTCGCCCGCCTCCCTTTCCCCTCCACTTTAAAAAAGAAAATATTTCCATTTGTATTTTAAACGTTTTAAATAAATTTAGTTTTTAATTTAATTTAATTAATTTTTTACTACGTTAGCACCAAAACGACGTCGTTTTTACATTATCTAGCCATGTCAGTGTGTAAAATGACGCTATTTTGCACTTGTTTCGCCAGAAAATTGCCATGTCAACAATTTTGTCGGATTTTGGCTAGATTGGCATTTAAGTGATTTATTTTGTTCCGATTTTGCACTTAAGTGTCACTTTCTTAATTTTGGCACTTAAGTGACCCTCCCTACCAAGTTTTGACACCCTCGGAAAAATAAAGTAAGTGCTAAAACAGGTTCCAGTGCAAATAAGGTAAGGTATATGATCCAAAAAAGAGAAACCAATTATAATATAGTAGGGTATATGAACCTACCCACCCTAGACTTGATCATCCCTACGAGACTGGATGTAGCCAAGCTTGACTGACATGGCTAAGTTGGTGGCCTATCCTAGCCCAGCGCATGGCCAGGACTAGTTGGGCACAAAGCCAAGTTGATCGAGCTTAGGCCAGCTTATGACTTGGCACAAGATCGGGCTCATGGCCTAGCAGCATCCTGAAACTTTCTTTGGGGCATCCTGTTCTCATGAACGAGGCAACGTCACACGTTGTTTGGGATAAAGGCGTGTACTTGGACCATCCCTCATCCCAAACCGATATTGTTCTCTTCGAGGTGTGCTCTTGGATCATCCCTCATCCTAAATTGATATCATTCTCTTCAGGGATTGCTCCTGGACCATCCTAGTCAACGATTTGTCCTTGGCATAGCGAAAACTACTACCAAGAAGCATCAATGGCTTTTATATTCCATTTTTGTGACCACACATAATGCATTGCACGAGCCTGTTTTTATCTTTCATATTGATGCAAACAAGGCCTAGGGCGTGCTCATGTAAGTGTTTGTATGCCATGACCTATAACATCATAACTATACTAATATGCCGAGCACGGCACGAAACTCATGGCATGAACCGACACGTTTAATATAAATCCAAAGCCAAGTGAGACTCAAATCGACACACCTCGATACTAATCTAAGACTAAGCAAGGCTCGGATCCATCACGCTTTAACGTCGATCCTAAAACTAAGTAAGACTAGTCTGTGACCTGAGGCATAATCATACTTATGCATGCAAAAACATGAATAAATCATGCAAACACTCATCAACATGTACACAACTAAGCCCAAAGGAGAACACGACCAAGCTACTCATGGCTCAAAGTGACACCTCTCAATGCTCGTCTAAGGCTGAGCAAGACTTATCTATGATATGGGGTATGATGCATCTAAGGACATGAACACACCATACAAAACATTCCTCATTATGCACATAACTAAGCATGGTGAGTACACATCCTAATCCAACAACGTAGATCATCACCCTAGCTGAGGGTTAGGGATTTTACTTACAACCGACGACGTGGTGGCGATTAGCCAAGAACAGCTAAGCGGTGAGGGCAAGCGAGCGAATATGAGCCAGAGAGAGGGAGAGTGCAAGAGAGGGAATAAGAGGAAGAAGCGAGCCAATGGTGGTGAAAATGGGAGAGGGTCTTTTATCTATAAACCTTTCCTCATGAAATGACCCTCACAAGTGGCCCAATAAACTTTCCTTTAGTGGCAAGACTAGTTTGATGGTATAGCACCCTAACTTGATGATGTGGCACCCTAGGTTCTAAGGAGATGATTAGTAACTTTTGTGTAATTTCTTTATTGGTCTGCTTAAGCTGGTGAATCCTCCCTTAATCATGACTTGTCTTTTTTGTTCTCCAAGCTAAATCCTCTTATAATCAGTACCAAATCTCCCATTGCCACAAAAGTAGGCGAGTCATACATTTTCATTTAATGCCAAGACTTGGTAATCATTGGTCTTAGATAGCTTGCCAAGTAAATTGATGATTCATTCCCTCATTAAGTGTCTAAGATTTGGTTATCATGGCTTTTGGATTTGGTCACATGTTTCTTGTTACTCAAGTAGCTTACAAGTTACTTAAGTTATCACATGTAATAATAACCAAATCCTCCTCCTTGCCACCTAAATTCCTTACCACCTAAGTTGATGAGTCATGCTATTCATTTATGGATTAACATCCAAAGAACATTTTACAAACATGAGACGGAAACCGATGTAAGCGCTAATATTATCAGGCGAGAGCTTTTCATGTTTATTCATAGTCAACTATATCATTTAGACTAAGGTTTGTGGCGAATTCATGATCGGGCGAGGTTGTAAGGGTGTGCAACCAAACCAGTTCTACTTGGTTCAGGACTAGCCTATCTGAAAAAAAAAAGTCTGAGACTGATTCCTATTAAAATCGATTCCCAAAATTCGAAATTGGTTTGAATCGATTCGGTCCTGATTTTGAGTGAACACCCACTAAAGAATCAAACCGACATGATGTTTTATAATTGGTTTGAACTAGTATTGTAAGCCCAAAAGTCCAAAACCTTATATTTTTCCCTTGATTTCTAATCTTAGAAGCTGTGTCTTTCCTCTCGCACAACACTTCTCCTTCATTGTTCCTATTCTTCGTTCTCTTCTTTCTCTCATCGGCTTACGGTTGCACTGTCCATCGCTGGCTCCCTCTTGTTTGATTTCGTCTCATCAACAAAGAAGACCTCATCTATACGCCCTATATGTGTTTTACGTTATCTAGGTTTCCTTGTTTGGTGCCTTGCTCTAATGTTCTTTCCCTTTCTTTTGGAGTTTCAATCGAACGTGTGAAGCTTCTTCTCCTTTTTCCCTCCCAAGACCCCTTGTGACATCCTGATTTTTGACCCTGTCTCGATTAAACGGAATGAGCTTTTCATCGCCGCGCCTATGGTCATTTTTTTTCTGAGCTGATTACTCACGAGATAACTAATCTATCAGGTAAAGCTGTTAAGGGATATAAATGCGACTGACTTAAGAATTTGATTAGAAATCAATTACTCGACCGTGCTAATCGGCAATGGTCAATACGGCACCGTTAAAATCGATTAGAGACTGGAGATAGGTTGATTCGACAAAGACATGTAATTAAATTGTGGGTGATTCTGCCTAATTGCAAAATTCGCGTCGAACGGCACTAAATCGATTTTTCTATTGATTCTGTACCCGGTGCCCGAAATTGAAAGCTTGAGATTTTACGACAACTGAGAGTCGCCGATGAATCAAAGATGCACAAACATGGATCGAGAATTATCGATCACGGGTTAAATACGATAATATTCCAAAAGCTACCGGATAAGTTAGGTCATGCTAAAATCACGTTCGATCGAAATTAACCATGGAATTGAACTCAGTTTTGGGAATCGAAAGTTCGAGCCTGTCACGATTTATTTTTAGGACATTGTTGTATCATTTGAAAAAATTTCAGCGAGCTCGGATTTTTGGCGGAAAATCAAAATTTGGCAAATTAAATTCAAGAAATTCGAAGGGGCACTTTCAAGTGATTTTTTGGCTTCAAAATGGATTGTTGGGTGAAGGAAATGCAAGGAATTTGTGTGGGCTACTACCATGGCATGTGTGGCCATTAAATTGAAGTTGTTTGGTGTGAATTAAAGATGGAACTTGGTGAAATTCATAGGGCCATGGGCACTGCAACATTTGGACTTCAATTTGGCTTGTATGAGAAGTTTTGAGAGGAAAATTTTGGTTGCCGGATAAGGCTGAAGACTGGTGGGGCTTGCACTTGAGTGTTTAGATATTTAAGTTGGACTTTGAAGGCCTCTTGTCCCCCTTCCAACAGCAGCTTCTTCTTCTTCTTCCTTCTAATCCCTCAAACCTTCATTTTCCCTCGCTTAGTCCCTCCTCACTTACTGCACGTCAAGCCACCGTCCCTCACCTGCTTGAGCTTGTCCAGGCTGCCTCACGCTGCTCGTCCGAGTAGTCCATAGCCTCGCAAGCCGCTCACGAGCCCAGGCCAGCCCGCCTGTCGCTACCCTCCGTTCGTCCGCTCTTTATGCCGCTCAACTTGCCCGTCGTTACCAGCCCATCGATTCTTGTTGCTGCCTCAGTCTTTGCCAGCCAGTCGCTCGAGCTGCCATCGTCTGCCCCTACTTGTGCCATCGAACCACCACTTTGTCTTCACGTCGCTAGCCAAGCCGAACCACATTAGCTTGACCTTTCCACAAAACCGACTTCCAGCTTGGGGCTAAGGCTTGCCGGGCCTTTTTCAGCCCTTTTTGGACTTCCTTTGGTGTTGTTGTAGACCTGAGTTGTGGTCACTGTCGTGCCGCCGTCGCTGTGAACCGATTTTCGCACTAAACCGGTGAGTTTACCTCATAATCTCTAATTAGGATGCTAATTATACCTAAAGGTGGATTTGTGGATTAGTGGATTAATTAGGCTAATTAGGGATTAGAGTATTTAGTTCATGTAGCTAAGTTAGTTAGAATGGATTAGTTAGGCTAAGTATTTAGTTAGGTTGTTAGTTAGGTGGTTTAGTTAGCTTAATTAGTTAATGTAGTTAGTTGGTTAAATTAGATTAATTAGCTTAAGTATATTAGCAAGCTTAGATTATGTTAATTAAATTAAGTGCATTAATTTAAATATTTTTCAATTTATTTAATTAAATGCAATTTATTTAATTATTTCTTAATTAACGGAAATTATACCGAGATAGTTGGTTGTCGGAATTTCGTGCGATGAGTCGTTGTGTAGTTGGTTTGTGCAATTGAGTGCTAAATTGTGCAATTGGATGCTGAGTGATGATTTTTGAATTATTATTTCAAAAATATGGATTTTTGGTACTTAATTAGAAAAATACCGGGTGTTAGGTTTTGCGCCAAAAAGTATTTTAAGTATTATATTAAATCGTGGAATTTTAAAATGGGAGAATATTACGTTTTATGGTTCAATCTGATCGTGTGTTCACGCATAATTATTTTATCGAGTGTTTTTAATATGAAGAAAATAGGCTAAATACATTATTTGAAATTGAGGCATTTGAGTGTGAAGCATGATGTCCTTAACCGAGATTCGATGTGCGTGTGATCGCTATGAGAACCTGTCACCTAATAAAAGTCGGGTGGGCAATGCTCCTATATAGAATGCCCAACATCAACAGATGTCGGATCGCGGTAGAGGCCGGATCGATGCTCTTTCGGGAATGCCGTCTAGAGGTAGACGTTGTCGTGCTTGATGGAGCGAGATGACGCTCGGTTATGTTGGAGGACTGCTGACTGTTGAGTTGGACATGGCCGATGAGTCATAAGAACTGGAACACGTGTGAATGATTGAGATAGCCACGCCTGATTATGAGATAAAATTGTGTGACACGGAATGAGACATGTTATAACAATTTGGTCTTATATTTGAGACCCCTGTGAGTATTTGATGATTGATGTGTAGTGTTCCAGTTATTTAATATGTTTGTGGTATGCATAAGTATATGAGCTGTATTAATGTGCAAGGAGGTACTGAGGCGAGGTAAGTCTTATTTGATGTGTGCTTAGGATGCCTCTAGGTGAATTATCTTCCTGATTGAGGTTTAGGGTGTAAACTTACTGAGACATTATCTCACCTTGTCGTCGTTTAAACTTTTCAGGTCTGTAGATGGAGGTAGGCCATGTGCGTTATGGGGTCTTGCAGGTGATGGACTTCAAGCACACCTATTTCCCTATTCTCAGTACCACCCTGACCTAGGAGTTAGTTGAGTCCACGATCTAGGTCGAGGAGGGTCTACCTCGGTTGGTACCTCACCGATTCATAGCGTGGTTCATTAACTTTCCTCAAGGGGGTCGAGAGGGTCCTTTATAGGGTTTTGACGGGCCTTCCGTTGGGACCGGGGAGTGGGAAGTAGGGCATTCTATGGATATCGACACCCTTGATGGTGTTGTGGTGGACCCGGAGCCCATGATGGAAGAGTTTGGAACTTAGATGGCTTAGTAGCTCATTTTGATTTAGACTTGTATATACTTGTAGGGTCTAGACCTTTTTGTATATAAACCTAGGTTATTTATAAAGTATGTTTGGTGTTAATTGGTTGTCCTGCTTTTCTATCCCATATTTGTTATTGTCAGGAGATTGTTTAATTCATTTTCGCATGTGCAATAAAATGAAGGGGTCGGCGACGTATCCTAGGAACGTCACAATTTGATCAACCACTAAGGGATGTGTGCGCACTCGAGGTTCGGGGCATGACAGCCCTTCCCACCTCACTCACGCTCTCTTCTTCCTCCTTTGCCTTTCTCTTCAACCCTTCTTCTCTTACCAGAAGCACCAAGAGTGCTAATTTGTATTGTCACAGTAACAATTCGCTGGTTTTTGGTTTGGGTAAGAGGCGAAATCAGAAGGCAAAGAGGGGTTTGACTTGCAATGCCTCATTCGATTTCAGTGTGCCTGAGCTCATCGTCATTGCGGGTATTGCTGCGCTAGTGTTTGGGCCCAAGAAGTTGTTAGAAGTTGAGAAATTAGGAGGATTACATTTTTGTACTTATTGATTACATGTGTTTAATATTTCAATACAAATTAGAAGGATTACATTGTTGTTTTCTCAAGTATATGTAAAGTTTGAAGCTGTATATGATATCAAGCGATTGTAAAACATGTTCCAATGCAAACAGGATAGACCATGGAGCCAGATTGGAAAAATAGGTACGTTCTAAAACAAATTCCAGTGCAAACAAGGTAGGGTACATGGTCCAAAAAAGGAAACTAATTATAATAGAGTAGGGTATAGGGTCCAGGTCTGAAAATTACCCACCCTAGACCTGATCATCCCTACGAGACTGGATGTAGACAAGCTTGATCGGCGTGGCTAAGTTAGTGGCCTATCCTGGTCTAGCACATGGGTAGAACTAGTTGGGCACATAGTTGAGTTGATTGAGCTTAGGGCCAGCTTATGGCTTGGCACAAGACCGAGCTCATGGCTTGGCGCATGACTAGGACTAACCGGCGCATGATTGGGCTTGTCGCTTGGTGCATGGCCGGGTGGTAAGGTTGCTAAATCTATTTATGATTGATTTATGACCGATCAGTGATCTATCGCAAGTAATCCATAATTGATTCATGATTGGTCCATGACTAAGCATAGTCAATTTGTCGTTGACTCTCAGTTCTTATGTGGTTGCGTGGAATCGATCGATCCACGACCGACACACGATCACATGGGATCAATTCATGGTCATGGGATCAGTACATGACTGAGTGAAATCACCCGTGATTGATGCATGACTACATGAGATCGATCCATGATCATCTATTGATCCATGGTGGTGCATAATCATCTCACATATGTGATTTTTGACCTATGAGAAATAGCTATGATTCTAGTATGCTAGTGGCAAGAATCAACCATGGATCGATTTGAGAGATTAACCATATACCAACCAAAGAATTAGCCATGGATTGATCAAGGGATCGACCATGGACCAATCTAACAACCATGCAAGTGGATTTAAGTCGTTTGGTTAATGGATGACTGCCCCACCATAACAGTTGATCAAAGGATGGTCACGTATCATCACGGATCGATGGGTGATCTTGAAGCAATCTCAAACGGTTGTGTTCTGATCTCAAGTAATTCCATATGGTCATGTACCAATTGTGAGTAACCATGAGTCGACTTGGTATGATCACGTGTTAGTTGTGGATTGACTGATCTTGAACACCCACATGACGATTGGGGGTTGGTTTGGATCGGGCCTAGAGCCAATCCAAGGGCCAACCATTGAGCCTACACTCTGGGACACTAACCTAGTTGAGAAGGCAAATTTTACCTATGACAACCACATTAAGGGTGGCTTTGTGACAAATTTTGGACGTGTTGAAATGATCGATAGGAGATGTGCACAAAAAGCTCTTACACTGTCTCAATTGCACTTTTAATGGTCTATGTCCCATGCTTGCCTATTCTTTAGAAATGGAAAAGATGGAATATTCTAAAACCCCTTTGGTCATTTAATGAAGGTGGCGATTCATCATCTTAGGTCTCCACTTGAGGATTTAATAATCATTACCTAAGATTTATCTTAGGGGTTAAGTAAAGGACTCTTGAACAAATGTACTAATAAAAAAAAGACATGATGGCTAATTATTACTATTCTAAGGCCTAGGTGCCACATAATCCTCTTTATGGTGCCCCATATTCAAAGTGACTTTTTCTTTAAGAATGGGCCAATTACCTAAGTGAACTAATTGGAAGAGAGCTTGGTAGAATATTCTAAAAGGTCAAAACTTGAAAAGCAAATGTCCATGAAAAATATGATCATCATTACCATAGGAATCTCTTTGAAGAATAAGTAGGTTAAGTCATGATGGCATGGTATAAGTGGTCCAATGGGAGAGAGACAAGTAAGCCAACAATCATTACATTAGGTCATTAGATTGACACTTCATAAACTTAAGTGTGCCACATTGCAAATTAGTACGCCACCTCAATTTTGGAGTCGTGCCACTCTAAAAAAGGTGATTGAGTCATCTAGACAAGTAATGATGAGAATGATATCTATAAATAAGATGAGCTCTTCATTCATTTTCACCACTTAAGCCTCTTGCTCTTTACGCACCATTCTTTCCCTTGCTGTCGGCCTTGCACCATTGCTCCTCATTAAGATGCTCACGCTCGTTTTTGAGGTCCATCTAGGTAAGTAAGATCCCTAATTCTCCTTTAGGGTAGTAGACTTTATTATTGAGTTTGGTTAGGTCCTCACCCGTTCAAGCCATGGGTAGATGCAAGATCCTTAGTTTGGTTTTCTCATGTTTGTGCTTGAACATGTGTTTGAATTGTTCACGCTTGGAATAAGGTCGAGGTTTGCTTGGGTTAGGTTCAATGAGAGGCGAGATCACCCAAGGCCACAAGGCCTTGGATCGGTATCAAAGCATGCCAGTTCCAAGTCTTGTTCGATGTGAGGATCGCCGAAGGTTGCATGATCTTGGATTGGCATTGAAGTGTGCTTGTTCTAAGTCTTAATCGATACGGGGATCACCTAAGTCACAAGGTCTTGGTAAGGTATTAAAGCGTGTTGATTCTATGTCTTGATTGATGTGAGAACTTTGTGCTTGACATTTGAATCAAGCCACAAACCAAGATTCATTCACAGCATGAAGTATATTCATACTAGGTCGAAGCCAAGATCTGTCAAACTTAGGATCTTCACGAAGTAAGGTATACCAAAGTCTCAAGGTCTTAGATCAGCACTGAGGCATGTTGTTTCCAAGCCTTGTTCGATGCGGCGATCAACGCTAAGTGATCGATTCAAGTCACAGATTAAGGATCGTTCCCAACATGTTATATAGTGCAATACGAGGATTTATGGCACACATGAATGAGTGAGCACGCCTTTGGATCATGTATAAGTTGGCTAAAAAGAAAAGATAAGAATTAGCTTGTGTGACGCACTTATGTGTGCACTTGAAGATGAAAAAACGTTTGTCGCGCAGATAGCATTGACAACAATACCTCATTCATTAACGGGACGCCCTAATTAAGTCAAGATGCCTGGATCTTAAACCCAGAAATCTCGGAAAGTTAGCCCCGAGAACCCTCAATCGAATCGGGAGGGCCTGGTCGAGCTAGGATGATGGTAAAAGAATCATTTTATGCATGTCGGTATATGCATGAGTATAATGTGTTGATGTGCTCATTTTTAAGTTGATGGTAGTTTTGTATGGACATCATGTATTTAGTCAAGGCATGGCAAATAATTTGCTATTGATTCGTCATCAACCTTTGTTTGCAAGTATTGTACTTACTAGACTTCGATAATGAGATGTTTTTTTAGTAGAGAATTAAGAATTTTACTTAATTAATTCCGTGACTCACTCATTATCTTTTAGACTTATGTCAGTTTTGGGAACTGCAATCAAGTTAGAAGAGATAGGAATTTCCCTGTCCTATGTGAAAACTTATAGGGTGATATAAAAAGGGTAAAAAAAGCTTGTAAATGTACTATTGTAATATAAAGTAATGTATTATGTGTGATTTATGTCCTAGTCTTCCAGCTGTTATTTGTTTGGGGAGTTTGTTCACGTTTCCGCATGTGTTTATTTACGAGATAAAAAGAATTGGGACGACAACAAGTCTAGGACGTCACAAAAATAACCCCAATTGCTCAAAACTCTGGAGATGGAGTTAGGGTTTTTACAATCCATGACCAACCCTTATAGTTGAGTGATCGATCCACGGCCAAATAGCTTGGGTCAACTTGCGTGATTAGTGGATTGACACACTGCCAATCCCTTGATCGGTCCATGGTCAATCCTTCAATCAGGCCATGGCTGATCCCTTAGTAGTCCTCCCGATTAGGTCAATCGGTTCATGATCAATCCTTAGATCTGTCATTGAGCATAGCGATGGCAATATGATAGTGATTGTCGACGATGGCAACGGCAGGATGGAGGCTGCGGCAGATGGGGTGTGGTTCTGGACAGAGGATAGAACAGAGAGGAGAGGTGGCCGGGTAAATACAAAATGAAACGTCTACACATCGCCGTTTCATTTCGTCCGCGGAGATTATAGATGAGATTAAAGTAGGTGACAATAGATCCACCTCTTTCTCATTCCAATCAGTACACCTTTTGAAATCAGCATTGGTACAAACTGAGCATTCCAGGAGGAATGTTTATCTCTACTGCGGTAGTAATCTCCGTTCTCGTCTCCTTTTCTAAGGAATTAAACCTGTATTTTGTAAAGCGTATCCTTACTACCACTTCTTCTTACACAATTTTTAAGAACATATTTGACATTTGATCGATCCTCTCAAGTTACCACATCGTTTCGTCTTATAAGATGAGAAGAACAAAAGAAGGGGGGAAAAAGAAAAGCATCTTTGCTTTATTGTTCTCTAAGGAATACATGACATTGTGGGATGGAGACTATAATTCCATTACATTATTGGTCTGAACTTCAATCAGTATCTGTAGAAAATGTCTCCTCTGACGCGTCTAAGTCACCACGCATCTGAAGCTGCAACAAGAAGTTGAAAATTGGAAGGAATTAGAATTAGGCTGTGATAAATAAATTGGTCAACTAATCTAGAAAGTTGGACCTTTTCTCTAGTGCCAGCGTGAAGAGAGGAAATAACGAAAGGATACGACGAAGTAGGACCAAATCTTGGAAATTTTTGAAAACAAATATTAAGTTGACCATGTATTGACGTAATAGACTTTTGCCTCGCCAATAAAACCATCTCTTCGTGCAAAATGATCTAAGCCACGTGACCAACATAAATTAAATAAAATGGCGTCGGTCTGAAACATGTACTTATTTTTAAAGCTTAACATCCATATCCATTTATTATCCCTTGCACATAGAGAGCTTAGCTAGATATTGCTTTTTCCTTCACGCTCTTGTACTTCATTAAAGAAAACAAAGAAAATATTTTTCCTTCAATGACGAAGTATTAAATACAAGTTTGATCTAAACAGACAATGAAATTATTAGATTTTCATTTAGAAGATGATGGTTCGGTTGATTATACTGTATGTAACTTTGATTAGGGCTAGACTTTGCATGTGGTGTATCACACGAATCTCGTAAATTCACCTGTTTGAGAGAGAACCCAGTTGTCATCTCCAGCAACATGCCATGCAAAGTAACCTTTGAGTCCATTATCCTTGGCGTACAAGACTTTGGTAGAGATGGTTTGTGTATCATCGTAGCTGATCCATGTCGTCCCGGAATAGCAGTAGGCGGACACGACCGTGGAGTTGTACACAGTGGTTGCGCTGTTTTCGGATATGTACGTCGTGATTTGATTGTACACGATCGACCCATCGGAGGATATTGCTGCCCCAGTGAAGGGCGCAAAGTAGCCGTTGTTGTTGGCATTTGCGAGGGTGAATGCGCGCCCATAGAAGGGGAAGCCGAGCACGATCTGCCCCGCCGGCATGCCGGCCTGAATCCATGCTCTCACCCCGATGTCTCCACTTATGCCGTTCCCTAAAATTAAAGGGACCGATAATTTCAGATGCATCATATATCAAGAAAATTGCGAGTTTGATAAGCACAAATGAAGGATTTTAAATGAACAAAAATGCTCATGTTAATTACTCGCGGAATGACACAGTATGCTTTGAATTGGAGACGATGCTGTGATTCTTTTGACATTAAGGTAACAAAATTTCTAAGTCATGATACAAAAAATTAAGAAAACTCCGTTGTACCTCAGCATTGTCAAAGTTTATAACCCAAAAAAACAAGTCAAAGTTGCCACCCCTACCTGGATCATAGAGAGCAGCAAGTGGTCCTGTGGTGGAGGACCAACCTGGTCCAAAGAAATCATAGGCCATTGCATTGATCCAATCCAAGCTCGCCGCCATGGCGGCAATGGGATAATCCGCGGGTGACCAGTAGTGCGGCGAGTAATAGACTGCCGCCGACAAAAGCAGAGCATCCTCACCCGAGCTGGCCGCCTCAGCAGCCACCGCAGTCCGCCACTCCTGGAGGAGCAACCCCAAGTTGGTCATCTTCTCATCAGTGTCCGGGTATTCCCAATCAAGATCAAGGCCATGAAAGCCGTTGGACCGAGCTAGGGCTATGGAGGAATCGATGAAACTCTTTCGGGAGCTAGACTGGCTCGCCATGGCCGCAAAGTCAGTCGCACTCGAGCTGCCACCGCCGATGGACAGGAGGGTTATGACCGATGGGTTCTTCTGCTGGACGTCACTAGTGAAGGCCGCGAAAGACTGGGCGTTCGTCGACGATATGACTACCTGGTTTGTCGATGCATCGAGGTCAGCGAACGCGCAGAAGAGATGAGTGAAGAGGGTCGAATCGATGTTGGAGGCTGTGATGCCGCTGTCCGGGAACCAATAGCCTCCTTTGACGTTTTGGGCCATGCATGAGTTGATTTGGAGTAGAGACAGAAACGAGAAGAAGAGAAAGAGAAGGATATGATTGTTGCTGGAAGCCATTTTTGATGAGTAATGTGGAGGAGGTTGTACATGTTTGAGCTGATTTTATAGAGGATTTGTTGGACTCGATGCACACGCTGTGGCTTAAGTTTCGTGTTTATTCTAGAGTTCTGACTTTTTCCTAACTCTAGTCTAGAACATCAGGCTTAGTGAAATGTGGATAACGGTCGTGACTAAGAATTTTATGCAAATAAGGCCTTTTCTTGTGCTCGAATGACCCAGTCAAGTAAGAAGGAGGAATTCCTTTCTCTCACTACATTTCACGATAGATTTGAACGGAATTCCTTTCTCTCACTACCTTTCACGATAGATTTGAACCATTATATATATACACACATGGGCCGCAAAATGAAATTATTGTATGAGTGTTAGTTCATATTCTATATTGACTTTGGACGATTGAAAATGGTAAGTCCCATAAGGCTCCTCCAAATTTGACTATCCTAGTTCAATTATAATTAATGTATGTACTTGCCTATAAAATACTTGCTTGGCTACATGTGGTATTCTTTAGATTTGATGGTTCAAACCGTCCAATTTAATATCTATTATTACATTATGGGGGCAGACTCGTATGTTGATTTTGTCTTTCCAAGACTCTTTCTAATGGAGGGAGCATTGCATGCACCATATGCATGTGAACTCATTCCATCCCAACCATGGGATCATGCAAATCCACGCGAAATTCATATGATTAAGTGAGCGAGATGAAATCACTTCCCTTGACTCCCTCTCCGCTTCATCGGAGTTTTCTCTCTACCGTCTGTGTAGTACCCTCTACTCCAGTGTAGAAATGGCTACCCCTCCACTCATAATCCAAAACCCTCAGTCCAGCGTGTTTAATCCCTCATAGCTAAATCTTTCAACCCATACATCCCTTCTCACATCCATCCGTCACCATTCATCAGAACCCACAAACCCACAAAAACCCATAAAGCATAATGGAAGTTTACCCACAAAACCCTAGATCCAGATCGGTTTTCCACCCATTTGGATTTCGCCGACCCAAATTCTTGGGGTCATCACCGAACCATTCCAATCTTTGAATCTGTCTCCAGCAAAAGAGCTCCTATTCTCCAAGGCTCAGTATTGCAGATTATCTTCAAGGTATTTTCTTCAATCTTCCCGGATAGTAGCTGTGGTTTGGGATATCTCGTTATTGCCCTGCATAGAAGAGTTTCGAAATGGATAATGAGTACAATGAAGAAAGAAGAATGGCGGCTTTATGTAAAAGTCTGGGCAATTTATGGTCCGCAGATGATATAATTGATGTGAAAGATGAAATTTCCGAAGAAAAACTGCAAGAATGCAAGCTGACTCTGTTTGGGAAACTATATTCTAAGCCTAATGTTAATTTTCCAGCTTTCCTTAACACTATGAAGAAAGCTTGGAAGACTGAAAATATGGATTGCACCTTATTAGAGACAGGGTTTTTCTCATTTTCCTTCACCTCCGAAGCTGATAAACAGAGGGTTTTAAACTCAGGGCCCTGGTCTTTTTCCAGCAATTTGTTAGTGTTGCAGCAATGTCATCCCGATACTCCTGAATTATGCTATGAGTTTACCCATTGTGCTTTTGGGTTCAACTCTATGGTCTTCCCTTTGGTCGAGTTACTCACGAAATTGTAAAAGATGTGGCATCGAGAATTGGAGAAGTAGTGGAGGTGAAATTAGAAGCGAAAGGAAACGGTAATTATAAGGTTGGCAAAGCAAGAATTAATCTGAACCTGGCTGCCCCTCTAAAAACTGGAGTCATTATTAACTTGGGTAGGAAAAAGGTTTGGGTTGAATTCAAATATGAAAGACTACCGCACTATTGCTACTCTTGTGGAAGAATAGGCCACTATGCCACTGCTTGTACTGAAATACCATATAAAGAATCAGGCCTTGAGGAGAACTTACCTGGAAGGTTTGGGCATTGGTTGCGAGCGGAGGCGAGGGAACTTAGTCCATATGGGAAGATTTTCTATGGCAAACAGGAGTTTATTGAAGCGGAAGAGGAGATGGTGCCAGAGACTCCTTCATCCCCTAAAACTGAGGTGTCCAGGAAATCAGCCCTGTCTATTTGTGAGAAACAGCCTGAGGAGAATGTAGCACAAAAAGCAAACACTCAGCCTTCCTCTTCCCTTGCATTAATAGTTATAGAAGACAAAGGAAAACAGAAGAGGGGTAGTAGCTGCCTAGATGAGGAATCTTCATTGGTGTGCTATAAAGAACAACTTAAGGAATCAGAAGTTAATATGCTGGAAATTGTAGAAGCTGTGAAAGGAAGTGCAAGGACTAAACCTAGGAATACTAAGATGACCTCAGCCAAGAAAGAGAAACGATTCTGCCCTTATGGAGCTCGATCCTCAAAAACTCCGGTATTAGACAACTCTCAACTCGTTGAGACTCCCATTGAAGTAGAAAAGAAATCAGTTCAGTGGGCTTTGGTGGCTAGCCCTAATAAGCCACCGGGTTATCCATGAAGTTCCTAAGTTGGAATTGTCAAGGGTTGGGCACACCCTTGACAATTCAAGCGTTGAGAGTCTTAGTGACTCAAGAAAGGCCCAGTTTGGTATTTTTAATGGAAACAAAAAATCAAGAGCAGATGGTGCATCGAGTTAGGAGGCGACTCAAATTCCAAAACTGTTTTTTGGTAAATCCAGATGGTGTAGCGGGAGGTTTGGCTATTTTCTGGGACGATCAGCTTAATTTAACAGTTGAGGGGTCTTCCGGGACTCATATAAATGTCTGCTGTAAAATCTTAGAGTTAAGACAACTCATGAGAATCACCTTCCTACATGCTCCAAATGATTTCAGAGAAAGAGTGTTATTATGGGAATCGATCCAAAAAGACAGCACATCAAACCAGCTTCCTTGGCTATGTCTAGGCGATTTTAACGAAGTTTTGTATCATTGGGAGAAAAAAGGAAGAAGAATGGCTGAGCATTATCGAATGACAGCGTTTCGGGATTTCTTACATGCTTGTTCTTTAATGGATTTGGAAAGCAAGGGTTGCGCCTTTACCTGGAATAATAATAGAGAGGGGGATGCTTTTGTAAAGGAGAAGCTAGATAGAGCAGTTTGTACAATGGAATGGAGACTAGCATATCCTAATGCAGAATGCCTAGCCTTACTAGCTATTGGCTCAGATCATAGCCCGTTACTTCTATCACTTTTCCCAAAGAATGACTATAGAAGAAGAATGTTCAGATTTGAAGCTTTTTGGGTGGAGGATGAGGAATGCGGAACAATAGTAAAGAATGCTTGGATTTCAGCAAACGTTCCAAGAAATAACATTGTAGACAAGCTGAATATAGTGTCCCGAAATTTGGCGGAATGGAGTAAGAACAGATTCTCTAATGCACATAAGAGAATCTATTGGTTAAGGAGTGAGCTCAAGAGATGATAAACAATCCTAGGGGTTAAATGATCATATTAAGATACAAAGGATAAAACAAGAAATTGAGAGCCTATGGCGGCGAGGAGGAGTTATATTGGGGGATGAGATCAAGAATTAATCGGCTTAAATGGGGAGATAGAAACACCAAATTTTTCATGCTACTACCATCCAAAGAAGAATCGAAATAGAATCACAATGCTGAAAAATTCAGAAGGGCAGTGGATGAGAAGCGAGACGACTATAAAGGAAATGGCAGGAGCATACTTTAATGATCTATTTAAATCGGGAGGAGACAGAAATTTTCAGCCAATTTTAGATCAGATCCCAAGCTCGGTTGATGCGAATGAATCAACAAGCGACACAACCCGGATTACAATGGAGGAAATTACAGCTGCAGCTTTTCAGTTAGGAGCTACTAAAGCTCCCGGGCCTGACGGTTTTAATGGTTTATTCTTTCAAAAGCATTGGAAGGATCTAAATCAAGATATTTTCAGGGAGGTGCAGCAGTTTTTGAAACAGGATCCTTAAACCCGAGCTCAACCGGACATCAATAACCCTCATTCCTAAACTCCCAAATCCTGAGAAGATAGAACAGTTCTGTCCTATAAGCCTATGTAATTTCATATACAAGATCATCTCCAAGACATTGACGAATAGGCTGAAACCGTTACTCCCCAACCTAATTGAAGAATAACAAAGTGCTTTTGTTGGGGGACGCCAAATCCAAGACAATATCTTGATCGTACAGGAGGTGTTACATAGAATAAGAACACAGGAGAGGAAAAAAAGATTCCAAGCGGTACTAAAGTTAGATATGGAAAAGGCCTATGACCGAATAGAATGGGACTTTCTCAGGAGTGTCTAATTAAGATGGGTTTTACGTGGAAGGTGGGTTAATTGGGTGATGCAATGTGTGTCTACAGTATCGTATAGCATTAAAATTAATGGAGAGCCCATGCCTTATTTCAAACCTACTAGAGGAATCCGCCAAGGCGACCCTTTGTCTCCCTATCTCTTCATTTTAGTGGCCAATGTACTATCTCTCTTGATAAAGCAAGCTGTTTCAGCAGGTATTATTCGAGGAATCAAACTAAATCACAGCTGCCCTACGCTATCTCATCTCTTATTCGCGGATGACTCAATTTTCTTCTTACATGGAACTATAATGGAATGTCAGAATTTAGCGGCTATTCTTCATCAATATTGCTTTGCTTCTGGTCAGGCCATTAATCTTAACAAATCAGGGATATATTTCAGTAAAGGCTGCCCAGAGAGTTTGAAGAGGAATATGGCTTCTGAGCTACGAGTCCCTATAATTGACAAAACGGGGAAATATCTTGGCATTCCATCGGATTGGGGGGGATCGAAGAAAGAAATGTTTGCTTGGATCCTTGCTAGAGTCAACATGAAATTGGAGAGCTGGAAAGAGAACTTATTGACAAAAGCTGGGAAGGAAATATTGATAAAGGCTGTGGTACAGGCTATTCCTCAATACGCCATGTCCATTTTCAAAATTCCACTTTCAATTTGTAAAGCTATCGAGAGGAGAATTGCTAATTTCTGGTGGAAAACTAGTAATAAAACTTCTGGTTTACACTGGAAAAAATGGGACAGTTTAAAGCTTAGAAAGGAGGAAGGGGGACTTGGATTTAAAGACTTAGGGGTTTTAATAAAGCTATGCTAGG
This sequence comes from Eucalyptus grandis, assembly GCF_016545825.1. Lineage (NCBI taxonomy): Eukaryota > Viridiplantae > Streptophyta > Magnoliopsida > Myrtales > Myrtaceae > Eucalyptus > Eucalyptus grandis. Next base: position 2,753,933 of record NC_052614.1, on the reverse strand, counting down.
GAAGCAAGCTTGGAGATTAGCTCGGCAGCCAAATTCACTTTGGGGCCAACTTATGAAAGGTTTATATTTTCCACAAGGGATTTCTTGAATCTGGAAGAGGATATCGGTCTTCGTGGGGTTGGCAAAGTCTTCTAACGGGGAGGGATGCTATAGCTCCTAAAATCATGTGGGCAGTTGGGAATGGAAAGAAAATCTCCATTAGAAATGATAGATGGTTAAAGAAAGGTTTGCTTGGTGGCCCGGCAACAAGGAATGAGCCAGTTAAAGTGGCTGAACTGATAGACATAGAGGAGGGACAATGGAATGAAGCTTTAATTGTGAATCTATTTGATGAAGAAACGATATGAAATTCTTACCATTCCTATAGGCTTACCAAATACAGAGGATAAACTAGTCTGGGTTGACAACAAATCAGGGGTTTACTCAGTTAAAAGTGGATACTTCAGCAACAGGAGTCCTATAACTAGCACTCTCACTACAAGAGCATCATCTTCCTACCAGGTTAAACCAGCTCTGTGGAAATACATTTGGAAAGCAGAAACAACCCCCAAAGTGAAAATCTTTCTATGGAATGCATGCCATAATGCTCTACCTACTTTGGAGAACCTTTATAGAAGGAATGTCGTACCTGCACCGATATGTCCGCTGTGTAAGCAGGAACCTGAGACAGTGGAACACACCTTGCTACTCTGCCCTTGGACTGCACTGATATGGCATCAGCATCCCCTGCAAATCTGTATCAAAAGAACGGGTCTTACTCGGTTAGATGAATGGGTAATTAAGTTAAAGGAGGATTCACGAACCTCACCTCAATTTGATCTCGTATTAATGACCCTATGGTGTATCTGGAAGGACCGAAACAATGCAATCTTCCAGAAAATAGCCCTAAAACCACAGCAAACATTAGACCGAGCAATATTTCAGAATGATAGCTTCCAGACCTGGAATGGCAACAAAAACAGAGCAAGCAAAAAAGTAGACCATACCCACAAATGGCAAAAGCCGAAACCTGGTGTTCTGAAGGTTAATATTGATGCTTCTTTCTCCCCTGAGGTGGATGATTCCTCCCAAACCGAGAACAACACAGAGACCAATACAGGAGAAACCAGGGCGACCAGTTCCTTTGCGCAAGATTCAGAGACCCCTCCAAGAACCGAGATGAACAAGGGTGAAAATAGAAGACGAGCTGCAAGTGAAACAGTGGATGATGGGAAAGAAATTCCAGTGATCCTCTCTCCCACACGAAACTATGATATCACAACTCCGGAGGTCACATATCTTGCTCAAAACTATGTTATTTCGACTCCACCCAACCCTAACAGGGGCCTGAACAGTGCAAACCCAAGATCAAGCACAGATGCAGACGGTAGAAACCCCCCGCCAGACACAGACCTTTCTCTCATCTCTCTCGCTCGAACCCCTGCTTCTTCAACCCGATCCGAGCGAGTAAACAGCACACATCTAGCGACAAACACATGTGCGAACAGAACAGGATATGTAGAGGAAGCCTCTGCTGTCCGAGGTGCTGCAGATCTAACCCCAGTCGAGCAAAGCCAAGATGCGAATGGAGGAGACTTCACATCAGATGCAGAGATATCCCTCATCTCCCTTGCTCGAAACCCCTGTGGTCTTGACTCGAACTGAACGAAGAAACAGAGGACAGGTAGCGTCGACCACAGGAGAGAACAGAACAGGTGTTGAAGAAGAAGCCCCTGCTGACTGAAATTCTGCAGATCTACTCTTCTCCGAGCAAAACTCAGATGCGAACAGTGGAGAGTCCCGACCAGACGCTGCTTTTGGTGAAAACTCGGATTTTCAGAGCCAACAGAAGAAGAATGGCAGGAAGAATCAGGCGGCCATAGCATGCGTTGTCCGAGATGCGTCGGGGAGGATGCTCGACGGCTTCTCCAAATCAATTGCAGCGAGCTCACCCCAACAAGCAGAAGCGGTCGCGTTGGTTGAAACCCTAAAATTTCTTCTTCCCAAATCTACAGAAACGCTCGAACTCCATTCTGACTGCAGTGTACTTGTACACGGTGTAAACTCAGCAGATCAGTTTAACTGGGAAGTACAACCCCTGGTGGACCGGGCCAAGGAGCTGAAGAACAAATTTTTGGGCCTCACCATAGCCCATTGTAGCCGGGACTCAAACAAGCTTGCCGATTGGTTAGCCAAAGCACATCGGGTAAACAATTTACCGAAGAATTGGGTCACTCACCCTCCTTTTACTCTTTTTAATATACTATGCTCTGATGCTCTTGATGTAATTTCCCCGTACTTTGTTAATGAATGAATATCATGCGTAGTTTCGACCAAAAAAAAAAAAAAAAAAAAAGAGTGAGCGAGATGAAAGGGTCTAAATTTGGCAGTCAAATTTGTCAACTATGATGCTAATGGAGCTGATCATCCCAACCATCATACCATGCGAGTCTCACAAGAAATTCATAAAATTATGTGGTCCAAATGAAGCGATCCGAAAATGGTAGTCAAATTTGCCGTCTATGATTTGTCGTCTATGATGCGTGCGGAACTGAGTTATATTAGTCAATTTTTCAATGGTCAACCGTCCTTCACGCGCGTAAATGCGATGTTAATTAAAGGAACCGCAGGATGCAGCATCCCATAAGGTAAGTAGCGAAATGATCAATGTTAATTCGGTCCGCTTACGTGTAAGATTCGATCAACACGATCCCATGTGTTGTTGATGTAACTTGCAAGTTTCGCACGTTGTTTCGTGAAGAGTTCGTTCGATTTTCTTGGTCAACGCCGGAGCTGACGGCGCATCATCATCCGTTAGATTATCCTGTTGGTTGAGCAAATAATGGCAAATGTCTATGATACGGGACACGTATCGTTTCTCTATGGAGACTTTGCCAGAAGTCGAAGGAGCAATTTTGCTAAAAAGGGTATCTCGGTTCTTGATCGAGACCTACAAACTTCTGCCGACAGAAAGGTAGCTCTCCACCCATCACCATCCTTTGGTTGCGTCCGAAGGATAAAAGCTTCACCTTTGCGAGTAGTAGCACGATTGTGGTAGCTTTTTGCCGGCGGCTGCAAGTGCCGCGAGCGCAAACCTCGTGGAATGTGTAAAACAAACTTCCCGTTGTTCATACCTGCACGTATGCGCGGGTCATCTTTCCTGCTTGTCTTGATTTATCCATGCTGATTAACCATAAGAGAAGATGAGCATATGTACCATGATTCATCTGTCATTTGTACGCTTTCGAGGTATTGACGGCATTGGATATGCAATCTTGAATCTCTTGTGTCCAATTCCCTTTGTTCATATTCTTACACAGACTTGAAGCACTTATGGCTGATGACATTAGACGTATTCCAGATCGACGATAGCGTGACTGAGAAATTCGAGTGGATTGAGGAGCTACAGCATACGTAATTTGTAGATGTCAGTAGTGTAAATAGAAATAAAAGCTACATACATTGACGGATTGAAATATGCTTAGCCCTCAAATGCATGATTGGATTCTCAGTCACATTAATCGCGTTGTTGCTATCACACATAATGCATATGTTCAATTGTTCCTCACCAAAATTCCTAAGTTGCTGCTCCATTCGCAAAAGTTACAGCAGCTATCTAGAGCCACATACTCAGCTTCAGCAATTGCAAGGGTTATTGAATTTCACTTCTTTGAAAATCACGAAACAAGCATGCAATTCATTATTTGAGAATTGCCAGAGGTGCTCTTTTTGTCAATTTTGTAAACTATGAAGTCAGCGTCTCAATGTCCCAATAACATGAAATAAAAGTTGTTAAGATACCCTGTGATGATTTAATTCACAACAGTCAAATGCAATTCCTTAAGATTAGATTAGAAACGAACGCACATACATAAGCAAAACAAAATATCAATTCTAGATGCTATCAAGTACAACAATGATCCTATTATTCTCCTATATAGCTTAGGATTAACAAACTTACATTTCTCATCCTTGTCAAATTTGGTTGATGAAGGCATTGGTGTACCGATTCTCATGTTTCCATCCCAAAATTCTTCACTAATTCTGAAGCGTTTCTTTTCTTGAAATGTGAAAGTGCCAACTTTGGTTTGTTTTTATCTTACCAAAAAAAAAAAAAAAAATTTGGTTTGTTTGAGTTGAAGTTCAATAAAGAAGTTTGGTTTCCCCATCATCCTTATTTCAAACTTGTTTTGCATGATATTAGCAAATTCTTTGCAAATAACTCATCAATAATCCGAAGATGATATCATCAATACATATCTAAAAGCTAAATATGATCTTTCTTTTGCATAATGAAGTTGTATCAACTTTTTCTTTTTCAAAATATTTTTCAACAAGAAAAGTACACAATCTTTGATGCCAAGCTCTTGGAACTTGCTTAAGTCCATAAAGAGCTTTCTCGAGTTGATAAACACAACTAGTCTTATCAAGTTCTTCAGATCATTATCGTTGTTGTATGGACACTTTTTCTTTAATATAACAATTGGAAAGACATTTTTTGGTAGAAGAACAGTCCAAGTGCCATAAGCTCGGGGGGACATTTAAGTGCCATAACTTCAAAACGGTACACTTAAGTGTCACTTTCTTTTCTAATGGGACACTTAAGTGCCACCTCCGGCGACCCTTGCCAAAAATCCTATGTGGCAATATTTTATTATTTTTTTGCCTACGTGGCTCGCCGGAGAGCCGAGTCACTCTAACTCACGAAACGATGTCGTCTGCATAATAAAAGCCCAAAATCTTCCAAAAACGATGTCGTCTCCCCAAATGCCCCAAATCTAAAACCCTAAATTAGCCAAAATCCCCATTGAAGTGCTCAAATCCAAGTCTCAAACCCTAATTTTCATTTGCCCAAAATTCATTTCTCGAATCTTGGAAATGGAGAGCGGGATTCCTTGACGGCGCCTCAATTTCCTCTCACCGAAGCGAAGGAGAAGGCCAGCATTTCTGTTTTTGTGGGTAACCGAGTCCAAGAAGAACATTGTGGACTCAAATCAATCCTGGGAGAAGATTTTATGGATGCGCCCGATAAAGAAGCGTCGAAGTGCAAATACTTCAAATGAATCGATGCAAAGTTCTCTGATCGAGCCACAGAGGTGATATTGGATCTACTTCATAAAAGACAGCAATCTCCATCTGTGTTCGTGAACGACTTGGACAATGTTGACTTAATTCAAGCTCAAGCGTCTTCAATTAAACTTTTCAAGAATGAAGTCTCAATGCACGCTCAAGCATCTTCAACTAAACCTTTCAAGAATGAAGTTTCAATGATGAAAATTGAATGAAAGTGTTACCAATCGTTTATTATGGTGTTGTTTTGTTTTCTATTGTACTTTATGATGAAATGTAAAGTACTTGAAAATGAGAAAAAGTTTCTCCGACTGCCATAGTTAAAAATGGTGTTGTTATGGATTAAACGTAGGCTTTTTTCTTTTTGAAAGATGCGAAGAAGTTTGTGTTATTCCACAAGATCATTGTGGCTTTGTTGTTGTTTGTGCTGTCATATGGAGTTGCCATAAGTTAAATTACCATCATCTTCTCTATTTTGATGCAGACCAACATATACACAAGACAAACACGAGTGATTACCCGAGTGCCATAAGTTGTATTTAGTAATCACTTAAGTGCTAGTCGCGATGAAAAAATGATCACTTAAGTGTCAAGTTATTATTAAAGTGATCGGTTAAGTGTCACTTGTAGTTAAAAGTGAACAGTTAAGTGCCAATTTTTTTTGAATATGACCAGTTAAGTGCCAATTTTTTGTGGGTTTTCTCTAAAAATTGCGCTAGCCACCACCACCGACTGCACCACCAACCATCACCACTAGGCACACTACACACTAGGCACTCCAGCCACCACCATGTTGGTGGTGTTGCTGCACAAGGTAAGCTAAGCCTTGCACTAGCTTGCACTAGTACACATGGTGTAAGATGTGCACACACTTGTACCGGGTGTAGGTGTCGCTAAGCCTATAACCCCACCACAAACCCATAATCACCGGGCATCACCACCGACCACACCAAAGCACCCTAGTCACCACATTAGCACCCCAACAACAAACTCACTACCACCAAACATCACCATCCACCACCCACGATACAAAGCACTCCAACTATCACCACGTGAACACCAACAAAGCGTGTAGCAAGTAAAAGCAGAATCCATGACAAACAACAACAACATAAATTGACAAGCAGCGCAAGATCATTTTATTGATATTGAAATTAAGTCTAACAACATCAATGAATGACAAACTAAAGAAAAAAAAAAGATAACCATCCATAGTAAGTCTGACAACATCAACGTTTACATAACTGTTTTGACTCCTAAGCTCCACAAATCCTATCACATCTCTTCTCATCAATCAATATGCACGACACCCCCTGTTCGTGCTCCTTTCGATGGGCCTTTAACTTGATTCATAATTCTTGCACTCTTTCTAACTGGATGTGCAACTTCTTCTTCAACCTTCTTAGTATCCACTGACTCAGATGGAGCTGCAAATGTCCTAGGCCAAATTGATTCAAAAGGAGCCGGAGTGAGTTGGGAGGGAGCTGGAGCCGGAGTGGGTTCTTTCTCTTCTTTCTTGTTGGCACGATTGATGTTTTCTTTTTGTTGGTGCAGCCGTTGATTCTTGAGTTGGGCCGAGATAAGAACCTTTGAACTTCTCCAGGCTACAAAAAAACAATAAATTGTTAGCAAAAGTCTATAGCATAAATTAAATTAAATGCAGCCAATAAAACTTACATTGAGAATAACTTGTTCGATGACGCTCATCGTATAAAGGCCATAGCCATATTGTCTTAACCTCTTCCCAAGTGCCCCTCTTGTTTGAATATGGGCGTCACTTTCAGGAACTTGTGATTTGTTGGCTTTTTTTCTTGCTTTCTTGGGCCCTTCAGCTACAACTGGGCTTCTTCGACCAATTCTTCAGCCAGGCGTGTTCTAGATGGCCTTTGTGTAGATGCCCCTTCACCTGGCCTTGTTCTAGTTATCCTTACTGTAGCCCTTCAACTTCAGTGACACCTCCTTCTATTAGGCCTTTTGGTGGTACTAGTGGTGGTACTTGTGGTGCCCCTTGCAGTGATTCTTCTGGTGGCCCCTGTGATGATCCTTGAGGTGGCTCTTGTGATGGCCCTTCAGTTGGCAGTTGAGTTCCAACTTGCTTTCTTTGAACCTGAGAAAGAGGCTAAAAGAGACCATAAATATAATATCGAGACATATAATAATATAAAGAAAATGAAAAACGAATACAAATGGTTGAATTTACCCTTTGGGTATTTCTTTCTTTGAAGAACAATTGATTGCACTAGCCGTGATGCTACTTGGGTTAATCCTTCACTGGCCGTGATCTTTGGGCTAATCCTTTAGTTGGCCGTGATCTTTGCTTGGGCCAATCCTTGACTGGCCGTGATCTTTGGGCTAATCCTTCGGTTGGCGTGATCTGCTTGGGTCAATCCTTGGTGGCCGTGATCTTTGCTTGGGCCAATCCTTCACCTGGCTGTCTTCTACCTTGCCTTCTTCGAACAGTGTTCGGTTTCATGACTTCGAGGTTCTTCTTGTGACCTAACAAACACATTACATATAAGGCCAAATAGGATATTATGTACATTTTTATGATAAACGACAAAGCAACATAAACATAAAATAAATTTCATGACATACCGGGGTTCTACTTGTTACTGAAGAACAGTTGATTCACTTGGCCCTGCTGTGTGTATTTCTCCAATTGTCTCTTCACTAGGCCCTTCACCTTGCCTCAACGGTTGTTGTTGCTTCCTCAATTGACAACCTTTAATATTGTGGCCTGCTAGGCGACAATAAGAGCACGTTATCTTTGCACCTGCTCGCTCATTCTTTGCCGACCCGAGACCTCTCCCTCCGCCATTCTTCGTCTTCGTTTTGTCATTCCAATTTTCTTCTTGAGTGGCAAAGGTTGAGGTGCTTCATGATCCGTGGGCTCCCAAAACTTGCTACTTCTAATTGGCTGCATTATGAAGCGATAAGAAGCAAGATATTTTGATTTATGATACCAATCATCGATATAATCATACGTATTGTCGCCCTTCAGTTGGATGGCACATATGGCATGTGCACATGGAATTCCACTTACTTGCCATGCTCTACATGAACACTTCCTACTTCCTAGATTGACAACATACTTATCAGCACCCTTCATTAGCTCATATCCGTCATCTCTATTTCAAATGGGATAACAATGCCTACTTGCAGCCAAGTTCTCATCCAATTTCTTGGCAATCCTAGGACCATATTGTCTTGTCCACTTTGTAGCCTCATCTCTTTGTTTCGAGCCGAGTCATAACCGCAACTCGTATATCTTCAAGCATTAAGATGACTGGATTTGCATTTGGCATCTATTATCTTTGAATTAAATACTTTACAAATGTTGTTATCGACGTTATCGTACTTGAACTCCTCACTGAAGAATGTCCTGCACCAATGCTTCGGTTCTAGTTGAAATAGGGTAGCACAACCTTTCTTTGTCAACTGAAGCAGTCCTTCTTTGGCTATTCTAAAGTCAGCCATGTTTGCACTCTTTGCTAATTGCTAAAATTGCAATTGCAGCTTATCCCCTTTGTAGGTCTTTGCCCAATTTTCGTATATGTGCCGCGTACACATTCGATGTTCAACATGGGGCAACAACTCGGCTATTGCCGGAACTAATCCCTGCAATAATTCAAAGTTAAGAAATACTAGAGCAACTTACATGTTCATATTACAAAGCAAACTATTGACTAAATTTTTCAAAAAACAAGTATTACCTTTTGTTGGTCGGTCATGAATGCCCACCATTCCCGTTTCTTATCTCCAAGTCAGCCATCAGATTTTTCAAGAACCAGGACCGATTGTCCTTGTTCTCAATCTTTACAATAGCCCAAGCTAGTGGGAACATTTGGTTATTCGCATCTCTTCCAATTGCTGCCAACAATTCTCCCTTGCACAAGCCCTTCAAGAAACAATCGTCCAATCTTATAATCCGTCTACAACCAGCTAAAAATCCTCGTCTACATGCATTAAAGCACACATAGAACTTATCGAACTTGGTCCCATGATCAGGAAGCGGTCTCTCAACCACCTCTAAATACACTCTACTTGTAGGGTTTTGCAGCCTATACTCCCAAGCATACTCCCACACTCCGCCCATATTCCTTAGCATACCGACCAATAAGTATCTTTATCACATTTTGCTTTGCTCTTTTGCATTTGATTCTTAGATACATTGATGCCTACATGCTCTTTCACCAGCATCCTAAAGTTAGAAATTTTCATCTCTGGCATCAGCTTGATCAAATCGAAGAAGTGCTTGGACAACCATGCACTTGTTACCCTTTTGTTTTGAAAATTAATGGAACAAGTGTTTTCCTCTTGGTAGGCTCTAATCTGGAAAGACTCACTCTTCTTAACAAACACATTGTAAATCTTCCATGGACAGTTTTCTTTTGCAAACACCTAGCTCTTACAAATTTCTTGGTATTTCTAATGAAATCAATATTTCTTTGTGCAGCAATGGAGTTCTTGAGTATAGCTTCCTAAATTGTATCACATCATGGAATTTCATACCTGCGACAAAGTAGCAGAGGCAACAGATGGATCATAGGAAGGAAACTTACTTTTCCTTCTACGCACAGACTCGTTGATCTTCTTCAACTTCGTCTGGGAAGTTGTGGTGTCGATGCTTTCTTCATAACTGTCTCACAGGACACGGCCAGCAACACCAACATCTGCGGGGCCTTCGTCTCTATTTGGAACTTCATCAGCCTACATGCAAAGTTGCAAATCTATCGACAAAAAGTCCATTTGTTTTTCCTTGATTGTGTAAGCTCCTCATTGTCGGCGTCACTTAAGATTAATAAATTTTCAGCTTCAGTGGCAACCCTTCATCGTCATCGTCATCATCACCTTCACTGGATTTAGCTACTTCCCAATCTAATTCAGTGATGGTGACATCACCTATGTCACAATCGCTCTGGTGAACAGCATCTGCACCCCTCTCCTCCTCATCCTGTCCATCATGCCCTACTTCATCCCTAACCTCAGTACTAGCTTGAATACCATCTCCTCATTCTCCTACTTGGGTGTTATCTCTGTCATCATCTTCGTCCTCACTATCACTATTGTTTTCAATAAATACTTTCGCCTCTTCGCCATGAAGATAATGATATAAGACATCCTTAAAACCATTATCATCTTCCAAAACTCTCAAATCATCTCTCAAGGCTTTCCCAGGAACACAGTACAGTAACTTTTGTACTCTACAAGGCAAAAATGTCACTATATCCCTAACAAATCTAATATAAGATGCCTTCTTTATATCTACAAAGATAGTACCTTCATTCCCCCCCTCATACTCCCACTCATCCTCCCCAATCACAAAAATCCCCACTGTAGTAAACGATGACAACAACATAGTCTTTATCATGCGCCATTTCGCAACAAAAAGAGGACAAATATACAATTAACTTTTGGACCACATTCACAAAGGACAGACAATTGCAAGTGGAGGTCCCTACACTCTTTATTAAAGAAAAGAAGAAAGAGAGAGGGAAGATGCATAGGTCAGATGACAGCTGTAGCTTGAAAAGAGGCCTCAAGACAAGGACAAATAGAGATGGGACCCGACAACTACTTTGATTATGCCGTCGCATTCCTTTAAAATATGGAGAGATTCCTCAGCATGGGTCTTCAACAATGCAATTTATTTAAAAAATACCCAGAAGTCCCCATCCCCACAACCTTTGATTCGAACATGTCCAAAGTCCAATACTCTGAACCCTAACAATCACCAATCACCATCGCACATTTCACATCCGACCACTACAAATTACTTTTGCAAATCACAATTCAACACCCTAAATGAATCACACATCACAGTGGATGAGGCGATGTTGAGCCCTACACCGAGCCCTAATTTCCCCCCCGCCAAGCGCTACACCGAGTCTACATTTCAAGGCCGCTCCTAAATTGTCAATTCGAACCCCCCAATAGGATTGTAGCATCGCATCTAAGCCATAAATCTCACACCAAGCCTGAGCTTTCCCAGCGACCCCCAAATTTCAAGTCCGAGCCCTAATAAATGAGTCGGAGCCCTAATTTCACCACATGGGAGAGGAAAAAGAGAAAAAACCTGACCAAATCGACGACGGCGAGCGACGACGGCGAGCGACGACGACGAGCGACGACCTACGAACGGCGATTTGTGAACGGCGAGCGTGAACGGCAATGGAGAGGACGTCGACTGGTGTGAATTGACGAAAGGTTAAAATCCAAATAAGCAAAACGACGTCGTTTAGCACTAAGGAAAAACGACATTGTTTAGTTTGGCCAAATGCATAGTGAATGGGGCGATGTCGTTTTCCTCCTCCACCCGTGCTTTTTTTTTTTTAAAAAAAAAATTGCCACATCGGTTAAGCATGTCACCAGAAAATGCCACGTCTGCATTTTGGTCGGTTTTTGGCCGGATTGTCACTTAACTGTTCCATTTTACTCCGATATTGGCACTTAAGTGTACCATTTCAAAGTTATGGCACTTAAGTGTCCCTCCGTGCCAAGTTACGACACTCCATGTGTCCCAACCTCGACATTTTTCACATCCATTTGGTTAAAATTATAACATGCATAAACCAACAACAATATCTCAAGTGAGTTAAATTTAGGGTGTCACAATTATAATGTCAAAGCAAGACCTCCTCCAATAGGTGTGTGGTTGGGAGACGAACTATGCGGAAACTTATGAGCCTGTAACAATTCGGTCTGACAAGGGTGGAGAGTGTTTGCTATGACTAGAATGCTTGAATAAGGAGCAGCTTCTGACAAGCTTTTATGATGAGACTATACATTTTTTAGTTGGTTTTAAATAGGATGTATTGGACCACATGCGCATGTTGTAGCTTAAGTTTCGTATTAATTCGAGGGTTCTGACCTTACCTAACTCTAGTTTAGAACATCAGGTTTAGGGAAATGTGGATAATGATCGTGACTAAGAACTTTCATGCGAATAAGGCCTTTTCTTGTGCTCGAATGACCGAGTCAATTAAGAAGGCAAATTCTTTCCCGCACTCTCTTTGACGATAGATCTAAGTGATTCGAACCTTTATATAAATATACACACATGGGCTGCAAGGAGAAATTAGTTTACGGGGGTGTTCATTTTCTGAATTCAGTTTGAACCATTGAAAAGGGTGGCTCCCATGTGGGTTCTCCAAACCTGACAATCTCGATTCAATTTTAAGCAATATATGTACTAGCCACGTAAAATACTTGCTTGGGGTACATGTGCTATTCTCTAAAATCGTATGTTGACTTTATCTTTCGAAAACTCTTTTCATTGGAGCATGAACCCACTCCATCTCAATTATCAGATAATGTGAGTTACCAAGTCATTCTGACTAAATTAAAAAATAAGAATTCATGTTATGTCTATTATGCTATGTAAAATGGTCAGCGTCTACATCAATAATTTCCAATTAATTTAAGTCATTCAATGCCAGCCAAAATGAAAGGAGAAAAAAAAAAAATTAATAGAAAAAGAAAAGAAAAACAAAAATTATAAAAAAATTCAAAATTTTGTTAAAATATTATTAAAAATATTCATATCAGCACTAATCATACTACTTAGAACGGTTGACATTCACGTTAGCGATTTCCAACCTACGTTAGCCAAATGAACTAAATTAGTACTAATGTGAAAATATTTAATACTAAATTGATCCAATTAAAAAGTTTATAACTGAATTGATACCAATGTATTATGTTTAATACTTTTTCAGTATTTTTCCCTTAACAGTTTACTAGACAAAAGAAGGAACACTTGAACTAGTAGTGAGCAAGATGGATGATTGAACTAGGACCGCCCAAATTGGACCAAACTAGCAAACTGTGGACAATTCTAGTGAGCACTGCTCCAGTTCTCGGTTCTAGGATGAGAACTGAACTGCCCGAACTGGATATGTCAATTTCTTAAAGAGCAGCACTGTGAAGTTAAGAGTGTAAACTCAAACCCTAGTCAATAATCTCGTCTTAGCTCGCGTAGCTCCGGAGATGCCTCGTTCATCAGTCATTCTTCACAGACTGAAGTCACAGTCGTGCCTAGCTGCCTCCGCCTCTCTCTCTCTCTCTCTCTCTCTCGCTTCTCACGCCTCGTCTCTTTCCCTCTCGTCCCTCTCGTTCTACTCTCAAATGGCAGCGCGGCGGCACCTTCTCTTGCCTAAGTCACATCCCTTTCGCTCGAGCTTCATGCCTCCCCCTCGCAGTATCGTCTCGACCCTCGCCTCCTCTCTTGCTCTGTTTCTCGCATCTCGATCCTCGTCAAGGTAATGATCTGTATTTTGCCCTTTTGTGTCGCACTTTCCGTGTCTCGCGGTTCATTTTCACGAGACTTTTGCTTGATTCTCGGTCTAGTTGTGTTCTGTGAAGGCAAAAGTCTCTGAATGCGTGCGGTTTGGGGTCTGATTTGCCCGTGACTCAGTCATCTCAAGCCGATTGTGAGAACGACGCCTTGAGTTCGTGGTGTGATCGGACAAAGGCTGGGAATAAATGGAGCAAGCGATCAGTTCCATCGGACCGCTCAGGAACTGAATCGATTCTAGAAACTGAAAACCAATCCCTCTGATCTGGTTCTCAGTTCCTAGGTGGATTGAACTGAATCAGAAATCAATCACTCCTAACTTGAACTGCCTCTAAATTGTAAAAACATATACAATTGTAAAAAAAAAAATACAGTTAATTGGGAAAAAAAATGCCACCGGGACAAACGAAGTACTAGGCAACCCAATAAGTTGACCAAATATTCTATGGTATTAGTATTCAAAGCATTGGATTTATGCAATGTCCAATCAGCGAGGAAACAATTCAGAAATTGATGCATCATTGACTGAATGAATTGCTTCCTTGAGCAAGCACTTGTCATCCTCATCTTCATCCTCGGTAATTGAAAATGCAGGCTTCTTGGGAAGTTCACAGCTGAAGATTCATTCTTGAGCATTGAAGAGACTTCCAACATGGAGGGTCTGTCCCCAGGCTTCTCTTGCACGCATAGAAGAGCCACTTGCATGCATCTTAAGAGCTTACAGGATGATGAAGAGTCATCCAGAGACAGTTCAATGAACTCCATGCATTTATCGTCTTTCCACTGCTCATATGCCTGAAATTGAGAACGCCAGTTGGTTAAAAGTCAAAATTCATGTTCCTAAATTTGAGCCTGAAAAATTTTGAATCACGAATAATCTCTATTTACATATTCAAGAAGATTCAGATTTTCATTCAAGCCATAGTAACATGAGGTCCTTCTACCGCTGATGATTTGCAACAGCAGTACCCCGAAGCTGTAGACATCGTACTTCATTGAGTATATGCCTTTCCTCACGTATTCTGGAGGAATGTACCCGCTGCATACAAGAACATAAATTGGATTAAGCAGCAGACTTTTAGCAGGAGAATACCTGTGAGGAATAACCTAGGAGGGCTTAGTTAGCTCGCTTACTAAGTCCCAACAATTCGGCTGGTATTTGCCTCAAGGTCATCCTTCCTGAATATTCTCACCAAACCAAAATCTGATATCTTGGGGTTCATTTGATCATCCAGCAGAACGTTACTGGCTTTCAAGTCTCGATGAATTATTGTGAAATTTGAGTATTCTTGGAGATAAAGAAGCCCCTGTGTAATGCCTTCTATGATATGAACACGTCTCACCCAATCCAGCGAATATTTTCTTATTGGATCTGCATCATCAAAACCTAAAGACTATCAGAACCAGAAGCAAAATTATAGCATTGCATACCATTGTGTACCCCAAATGCTAAAAAGGGTCTAGCTGCCCTAGCCATTGTAGCGGAACTGGGGACCCGTCTAAGCCTCTTGGAGTATCACACTTGATGTCACTTAAAAACACCCAGGTTTTGCTTAATGAATATTAAGAAGCAAGGAAGATGTCGAACCAAATAGGTAGAAGTCCAAGCTCTTATTTGGCATGTACTCATAGATCAGCATCTTTTCTTCCCTGTTGGTACAAAATCCAATTAGGCGAACGAGGTTGACATGCTGCAGGCTGGCAGTGAGCATAACTTCGTTCTCGAACTCCTCGAGCCCTTGGTTTGAAGTTTTCGAAAGTCTCTTCACTGCAATGTACTGTCCTTTGGGCAACTTGCCCTGAGCAACAGGTATGTACGCTGATGGTCAGAACAGGGCAACTAACTTCCACTCGAACATGGTAGACTAACAAAATTTTTCACTGTTTATGCTGGAAGACAGTCTTTTGTCTATGACATAAGTCACATAACCCCAAGGAACATTAATGAAAAACAAAACTTGAGCAGACGGCATCCAAGTCCAACCTCCTATAATGACAAGCTTGCATCCATCATTAAGAAGACCTACGCTGCATCTCTAAATATCTCAAGCTTATTGTGTTGTGTTGCGATGCCAATTCTTTTTTCTTTTAGAGGCATGTAGCTTCAGTGAGAAATACTCACCGACTCATTCCAACTAAATGATTGAAATCACGAGTATAAACCAACCAACTGGCAGCTGCTACAGAGAAAGCCGGCATACCTTTGTTTAACATGATAAAAGATTTGCTCTCATAGTAAGAGTAGGAAGTTCCCATTACCATTTTCTTTTGGTCGAAAAGTTCCCATTACCTTCACTTTCTCAATTATAAATCAGACTATAAATGAGAAGGACCACATATTCTAGAGCGTAAAAAATAAGAAAAACATTATGCAACAACGAACGCATGTTATAGAGCAAAAGGACCAAATCTGGCCCTCAATCGTGGTTCGTTCTCCCAACACGTACTTCATGGGATTTGCAATGAAACAGAAAATAGTAATCTTTAGCTTAAGAATGGCCTCATATATTTTACCTTGTAAACAGGTCCAAATCCACCCTCTCCAAGCTTATTTTCACTTGAGAAGTCATCAGTTGCTGCTTTGAGGGTAGCATAACCAAATGTTCGCAGACTACGAGTACCGCTCTCAAGACTTTCAACTTTACACACCATAGTCTTTAATCGGCTACTAAATCCTTTTATTACACCCGAAATACCTGCGAACCAACATCAAGAAAATGTGTCTGGAACTTTAATTCTTCTGAAGTCAATGTTCCTGATTCCAACAAAATTACAGTAATCCTCCAGTAAAGTTTAGAAAACGTACCTTTTGATTTCAATGTTCTCCTCTGTAAGTAGCATATCAGGCCAAATATAAGGAGAACAATTACAGCAATCGAAATAAGCACAACAAGCCAGAACCATCGCCTGTGTTGCTGATCTTCACTGGCCTCTTGAGCTGACAAGGCAATTAAGTGCTTGAATTACATTTAGTTCTACATTTTCAATGCAATAATTTTTAAAACCTTCAGAAATTCCTGTGAGGTACTTAATCCTAACCTGTCCGAGAAAGGACCCAGTTCTGATCATTGCCGACCTGAAACACACTGTAACCAAGGAGCCCCTTTTCCTTGGCATAAGTTACTTTGGTTCGGATGGCCTCCACATCATCGAAATTGATCCATACCGATCCCTTTCTGAAAAGGTTCACCACATATGTACCATCATAAACAGGACTGGCTCCATAACCAGAATCTCGGACATAAGATTTTATAGCCTTGTATCCAAATGACCCATCCGCCGTCACAGCATGCCCCACTGCTGATGGCCAATGGCATCGGCGCTCGAATCCTGAAGCTGCCAAGCATAGCCATGGTAGGGCAAGCCCAGAACCAGCTTTCTTGCAGGAAATCGTCTAGTCAGCAACCAAGTTATGCAGAAGTCTGTGTTGTTCTGGCTTGCTGGGTCAAATAAAGCTGCGTGAGGGAGCGCAAATCTTTCCCTGGTGGGGAGATGGTAATCATACGCATTTAGGTGAACCCAATCCAAATTTCTCTGAATTGAGTCAAGTGGGTAACTCACGGAGTTAAAAATGGGTTGACAATACACGGCCATTACTAGCAGCAACGGAGGTTTCCCAGATTTTCTTGATTCCTCATCTACAGCATCTCTCCACTCCCGCAAAAGGGCACTCAAATTGGTCATGTTAATGCTCCTACTGGGCAAGACCCCATAGAGATCAACCCCACTGAACCCATAAAGCCTTGCCTTTCCTATCGTAGATTCGATAAAGGACATTCTTGAAGAAGACTCACCGAGCATCGAAACGAAAGCTGGAGGATCCTCTCGGCCTGCCCACGCTGCTGCCCATACTGATAGCAGCGTGGTGATCGAAGGGTTCTTGCGTTTCACGGTGCTCGTGAAGGTGGAGAAGAATTGCTTAGTGGAGGAGTTGGCGGAGAGCTGATAGGTCGAAGAGTCGATGTAAGCAAAAGCGCATATGAGGTGAGAGAACAAAGAGGAATCAATGTCTGAGACCGGGATTTCGTTGCCGGCGTAGAAGTAACCGGACTTGACCCACGTTTGTGCCTCCGAAGATGGGCGGAGACAGAGGAAAAAGATGAAGAGACAGGCCATTTTGCCTTCGCCCGCCATGAGAGACGGCTCGGAACAGAATGTGAAAGCGGAAGTGGGTGGCTTGAGATTACGGGAGGAGGAAGAAGACCGCCCTTCTGGGGCCTTTAATCGGGTTTACATAGGAAACCAGAACTCAAGTCCAAGGGTCATTGCTTCTTCGGACAGTACGTCGGAAACAAGAACTCGAGTGTCGTCAGCGAATTCTTGCAACGTTGATTCCTCGACCGTTGTTTGGTCAAGGTTCACTTTCAGCGAAATTCTTGCAACGTGGCGCATGGAGAGCGACTCATTTTTTGCGGGATGCCATCGCTACGCTGTCTTGAGTCTACTGGTGCCTTCCGCCCGGGTCGTGGTCGTGGTCGTGGTCGTGGCCGTGGACTTTTCATTTTGGGAAAGGTCAAAAGCTAAAAAAACAATAATAATCTTAAATTATATGCAGACATATTTAGTTTAAATTAAAAAAATTTCTATGACACCAAAAGTCTCAAATTGTAAATTTGTGATACATTTACCTTTTTCCAAAATTCTGTAAAAAAACCATTAAAAACTATCTATAGAGACGTCAAAAGTAAATATTAATAGTGCCCATCTTAAGAGTGAGCGATTCAAAATTCCGTGCAAATTTCACCGAAACCTAAAACTTACCAGTTGTGTATTTTTAGAATCTAGAACATACTCTACATACCCAGAAATTTGGAACCTACCATGTTATAGGTTAAAATCAATTCTAGGGTCCACCCAAATTCCACCTATATTATCAATTACACGATTATAGTGAATTATCATATTTAATAATCATTACTTGCTACTACAATTTATTGACACTTAACTTATATTTAGACATTTGAAAAATGTCAAGTATTAATAAAATAAAAGTCTAATTTATAAAATAAAAAATTATATAGTAGTTCCAAATTATACACTTATCATTGAATGTTATAGGACATCGTAAGATTGTGCAAAGACATAAATCAAGAAAAACACAAAAATTTATTCCAAGTTCTAGGTTACGGGTTCCAGGTTTGAAGTTTCGCTAATCGAGAACTTGGAACCTACCTATCAAAATTAGATCTTTAATTTTTACAATTTGAAACCTACCTTGCATATTTTGGATCTTGAAACCTAGAACTAGATAAGTTCCCACCGGTCTAGTTCTCAGGTTTCAGGTTTTACCTTGAAACCATGTTCGCTCCTAGTCCACGTGACTTAAGTAAAATAAAAATCACGTTATTTTGGCTGAAAATTCATTTAACAAAATATTGACAAAGGATAAATATGCCTAAGTTAAAATAGTTTAGGGTTTTTTATGTTACAAAAAAAAAAGGATTCGGAATAAATGTCACGTTGAGTATAATTTAAAGTTTTTTTTTTTATGGCTTTTTCCCTTTTGGGAATGAATGTGATTGACTAAATATACGGGTCATGTAATCTCATCCTTAAGAAAAATTTTCAGGCCTGTCTGAAGTATTTTGTCAAACATATAGTTCGATTGGATGGACTAAGAGGTAAAGAAATTATTCTAAAATCACAATCTCGTCAAAATTGAGAGAATAGATCGGAAGGGATTATTAAAGTTTTTCATTTATAAAGAAATTCATCTCTATACGCGTTCTTTTCATTGCTTTTCCCCCGTTTACATTCCAATAACATTCTAACTCATTCCTTTAAAATCCTTTTACTCTATTGGTTATTGAAATCCATTCTTTTCCTTTGCATTCTTAATGTGTTTACGTGCTGACTATCAAGCCCATGTTAATGTTAGATTGTATAAATCCATTGGATCTTGCTTTAGCTCATCCAATAAGGATGCATTTGATAACATTTTTATTTTCGGAAATAATTTTTATTTAGAAAAAAATTGTTTTCATTTTCATTCCCTGAATAAGTTTCTTAATATAAGAATTCTTTTGATAACTGAATATTTTTTTTCTCGAACTAGAAAACAAACATAAATGTGTTTGGTATGACCCTAAAAATTTATATTCTCAATGTTTTTCATTTAATTATAAAAATGTTAGTGGAGACCTAAAAATTCATGTTTAAATAAAACTAGACTTTTGTAATAATTTAATTGACCAAAATATTCCAAAATGCTCTCAGAAAATCTAACATAATAGTGAATAAAAAAATGGATGGTTGGAAATGACAACAAAGAGTCCCGCTGGTTTATAATTCATAATGTGAGGATGTTGATGGTAAATCTTTGGGCATTATAATAAATAAATGGATAGCCCTTTTAAACCTTTTTAACTATAAGAAGAAGAGCCAACGTTGCTTGATAAAATGGGCAATGGCGGAACAATTGAGGATGGAAGTGATCTTTGGTGTGCTTATTTGCACAAACTCATCAAATCTTCAAGCAAATGACATAAAAAATTCATGGAGCATAGATTGTTTGACTGCTATAACACAAGACAAATTGTAATGCAAAACATTTGTTCAAAGCCATCTAATTTTCTATTAAAACAAAATTGTAGATGATCTTAAAGGATGTCTCCAATAGAATCTTAAAAGAAGAATACCGGAGTCACCAAACTTTCATGACCTAGTATTGTCTCTAAAAGAAAATGGTATTTAAAAATCCATATAGTAAAGCCCTAGAAGCTTATTCAATTTTGAATCCAATTTTCATCAAAAGATTCACATTTTTTTTTATGTTAAACTAATTCTAAACTAGGTTTTGGCAATCCTTCGAAACAAGAGCCTCCTTTCGACTGAGCCAAGACGACTCAATGCTGAAAACTTCTCCAGCTATGACCTGTCCAAAAATGTGACTATCACATGGGAGAAGTAGGCCATTCAACTGATGAGTGTTTCGTCCTTAAGCATCGAATCCAGAACCTGCTGGATACTAAGGCCTTCTCATTCCAAACTGCAAAGCCGAATGTCCAAAGCAATCCGCTCCTTGATCATGCCGACAAAGTAAACATGATATTCAGTTATGAAGCCAGTCAAATCAGAAATGTCAATGCACATATGGTTGACATCTATCGAGGGCTAGTAGAAACCGGGTATTATCCGGATGATGAAATACCACCCTTTGCAATAATGGAGGAAAGGGTATTAAGAATGATAGAGGCCGGAATAATCATGTACGCCGGCCACACCAGCATAGTTTCTACCATATTGCAAGTCCTCATCAACTGGGAGGAAGAATTTGCCGTGCTAAACGCGGAAAAGGAGAAGGACTCTACCTCACATGAGAGCGTCTTTGAAAGGAAGGGAGCCATTGTTCAAGCATCAACAGCAGAAATAGCTATAGTCATCGAGATTCCCTAGCCTTACAAATACAAGTACAACAATGCAGTACCATGGTCTTATGACCTTGATGTTGGTTTAGTCACGAGATCTAGGCGAGCCTATGCTCAAGCAAATACTCAGTCTGCTAAGCTCGTCACTGATGAAGAAGCCAAGGAGTTTTTGGCCGTAGTCAAGGCTAGCGAATATAATGTGGTGGAACAGTTACGAAAATCACCGGCACAGATCTCTCTGTTGGAATTGCTTCAGACATCTGTCAAGCACCAGAAATCCCTCATGAAAGTACTAAGTGAGGTACATGTCCCTGAAACGATTGAGCATGACAAACTCGAGGAATTTGTCAATACCATCCTTTTAAAAGACCAAATGGCATTTTCTGATGAAGAAATTCTTGAGGAGGGTAGAGGACACACCAAGGGCCTCTACATATCAGTCAAGTGCAACGCATCTCATGTCGCTCGAGTATTGATTGACAACGAATCTGCTTTTAACATATGTCCACTAGCGACACTCTATCGCCTTAAAATAGAGAAATCATGGATCCAGGTACCCAAGACTTCTGTTCGAGCATTCGATGGAACAAAGAAGGAAACAGTGGGAGAGATCGAGCTCGACATTCAAATTGGCCCAACCATATTCAAAATTTTGTTCCAGGTGATGGATATCCCCACTGCGTTCAATTTCCTCTTAGGGCGCCCATGGATACACGTTGCAGGAGCAGTACCTTCGAGCCTCCACCAAAGTGTGAAGTTCGTGGTTGGAGGAAAACTGATCACGGTCCGAGGAGAAGAAGATCATCGCATCTACCACGAGACGGCCATCCGTTATGTTGAACCTAGTGACAAAAGCGAGGCCAGCTATCAATCATTCGAGCTCGTGTCTACTATACACAAAACTCGAGGGACTTTGCCCCTCGCCCCCGAGGTATCAAGCGCTGCAATCATGGTAGGAAAAATCATGGTTGGACACAGTTTCATTCCAGGACAAGGGCTTGGTAGGAGAGGTCAGGGCATCCGTCAGCCTATTAAAGCCCTGAGGAGACCCTATACTATTGGTTTAGGATATTTCCCCGGATAGAAAAGCAAAGAAAAAAGTCAGTCTTATATACCCCCGTCTCGAGGAAACTTTCCCGAGGCCCCTGCCCAGATGATGCATGAGGAAGAGGAAGTGAATACTCCAAAATGGTTCAACCCCGAAAGCGTGAAATTGCCCATAATCCAGAAGCCACAACTTGGCCCTCACTTATAAAGAAAGAGGGGCCAGATGACATGACCACCATGTTCGAGGACATTTTCATAGGTGCCATTGAGGAAGAGCAATTAGAAGAGATAGGCGATAACTTCTCGTTCATCCAGCTTCAACACCAAGTCGAAGAATTACGCGAGATTGTACACCATTTGACAGAAAACCTCGCTCAAGCTACCCGTGCATTCCGCTCTCATCACAATGAGGAGCTGGTAGTAAATGAAGAGGACCCTACT
This sequence comes from Eucalyptus grandis, assembly GCF_016545825.1. Classification (NCBI taxonomy): domain Eukaryota; kingdom Viridiplantae; phylum Streptophyta; class Magnoliopsida; order Myrtales; family Myrtaceae; genus Eucalyptus; species Eucalyptus grandis. The sequence goes on along the minus strand of NC_052614.1, from coordinate 2,731,733 downwards.
GACACGACCTGGCGAGGGGCACGGCTACCCCCATCCCCAAGAAACACTCGGCCATATACGCCTCTTCCTAAATCAATGGCCATTATTTCCCCATCCTCCTAGAGCAAGGGATAATTGGCAAGGAACTGAGCCATCCTACTCCCGAGTACTTCATTGATTATGATCCATCCAAGCAATGTGATTATCATTCGGGGGAATTAGGACACTCATTAAATGACTGCACCATCCTGAGAGACAAGGTTCAGGACCTTTTGGATGCTGGGGTATTCACGTTCCGCTCTCCGTGGATGTGTTTTGGTAAGGATCACCTCCTCGTGGTACCCAGCACCCGTACCATATTCCATGAGCATGCTAAGAAAGCGCGTACAAGAAAGGCAATCATGGACACTTTGGGCCAACCAAGTGGTAAATTTGACTACTATGTCAATTATTTCATCCCCCAAAGCTTCTATGATCATCATCACAACATCGTCCCTGATGGATGGGAAGGCATAGACGATCTGAAATCCGCAAAGCCAGGAGCACAGGGAGACGTGGCTGGCGACTAGTATGAAGACTTCTTCGTGGGCGCTATTAACGAAGGACCGTCAGGGGAAATGGGTGCAGACCCGCTCGAGTAGAATCCTTTTAATCCTCTCGCATACTCCCCTACGTGGGAGCTTGTACATATTTTTTAATGTCTGGCTTGTTTTGTTTTCAACATCAGTTCCACTCAAGGAACTATTTTTTGAAATCACCTTGTAAATCCGTCTACTAATAAATAAAGTTGAAAACATTTTGAGGGCATGAGGAGACACACCAAACCGGCCCGTTGATGATAGCCAGCCGTCAAATGAAAGAAGAAATCTGAGACCCGGGTCTCCTCATGTTTCCTTGTCTTTAATCTTCAAAAACAATTTATCACCTTTTCAAAAGAAAGAAACATGCATGCTACTAACCTTATTTGTTCCCTTAGCCTATCTACTCTATGACATAGGAATAATCTAGCGGCAGGCGAGGGTATGAGAACGGTCCAGACCAACACCGTAAGTAGCCATGATAGCAATTATGATGATGATTTTGATGATTCTGACGAAATTCAACGGAATTGGAAGCGCCATGAAGAAACAAGGCCCCCTACTACTGAAGACACCGTCATTGTCAATTTAGGTAGCACGAGAAGATCCAAGGGAGATAAAGATTGGCGCGAACCTTCGAAGAAGAAGTTGCAAGCTTAATTGCCCTCCTAAAGAGGTATCAAGATGTATTCGCATGGTCATATGCCGATATGCCAGGCCTTGATCCAATGATCGTGGAGCATAACTTGCCAACCAACCCTGATGTAGCCCTCAAGAAGCAGCGACTAAGAAGAGCTAAGCCTGAGTTGTCAAAAAAGATTGAAGTAGAAGTAATGAAGCTCCTGGAAGTAGGCTTCCTTGAAGTCTCGCAATATCCTAGTTGGGTAGCAAACATTGTACCGGTAAAGAAGAAAGATGGTCGAATCCGGATTTGTGTCGACTACTGCGATTTGAACAAAGTAAGCCCAAAGGATGATTTCCCGCTACCTCACATAGATGTTCTTGTGGATAGTACCGCTGGATTCAAACTTTCTCTTTCATGGATGGGTTCTCGGATACAACCAAATAAGAATGAAGGAGGAAGACAAGGAAAGCCGCATTCATTACTCCATGGGGGACTTTTCACTATAAAGTCATGCCTTTTAGCCTGAAAAACGCCGGAGCAACTTACCAACGTGCCATGGTCACCCTTTTCCATGTCATGATGCACAAAGAAATTGGGGTATATGTCGATGACATGATCGCCAAAACCAGACATGGAGAAGACCATGTGAAGACCCTGGAAAAATTATTCAATTGACTTCGCAGTTCAAGTTGCGCTTGAACCCAACAAAATGTGTGTTCGGGGCAACTTCTGGCAAATTACTTGGATTCATTGTGAGCTGTAAAGGGATAGAAGTGGACTCGTCAAAAACTAAAGCGATATTTGAGATACCTCCTCCCTCGATCGTAAGAGAAGTCCGAGTCTCTGGGAAGATTAAATTACATTGCGCGATTCATTTCCCAAACTTTCCGAAACCGCAAAACCTTTCTTTAAACTTCTCGGAAAGATGCACAAATCAAATGGGATGATGACCGCTAACTGGCGTTTGAAAATTTGAAGCAGTACTTGATGAAACCCCCGGTTTTAGTACCCCCGACTCCAGGACACCCTTTGACCCTCTACCTTACCATCAACAGTGAATCCCTAGGTGCAATGTTGGCACAGAAAGGACCCCATGATGGGAAGGAACGAGCCATTTACTATTTGAGTAAAAAGTTCACCACATCAGAACAAAACTACTCCAAATCAGAAAAGACATGTGCTGCATTGGTATGGGTGTTGCACTGAGACTCCTACAGATATACCTTGCATTACCGGACATTCCTTGTGTAATCGAGAGTGACCCAATCAAGTATTTGCTCGGTTGCCCGGCTTTGGTGGGAAAATTGGCCAAATGGCAAATCCGATCTTAGAATTCGACATCCGGTGATGTCGCAAAAATCGCTTAAAGGTCGGGTGATTGCTGATATGTTAGCAGATTGTCCTAAAAAAGTACGCTAGGATCATTCCCCAGATGACCGAATTTCAACAGTAGAAGAGGACACATGGACTATGTTCTTTGACGGAGCTGTAAATTTATCAAGTTCAGGCACTAGGGCGGTCTTGATATCCCCAAATGGGCAACATTATCATGTGGCTGCAAAATTGATGTTTCCATGCACCAACAATATGGCCGAATATGAAGCATGCATCCTCGGCCTACAAGCGGCTATTGGAATGGAAGTGTCAAAACTAAAAGTGTTCGGTGACTCCGCCTTAATTATCCTCCAGACTGTGGGCGAGTGGAAGACAAGAGATGCCAAACTAGTGCCTTATCACGACTACTTGGAAGAATTGGTAGGAGAATTCCAGAACATCTCGTTTGAATACCTACCTAGAATTCATAACCAGTTTGCTGATGCATTAGCAACACTATCATCTATGTTACAAGTAACGAAGGGGTTAGAAGTAGAGCCTTTGAAAATTGAAGTCCTGACGAGACAGGCCCACTGCATGTCTATAACTGAAGAACTCGATGGGAAACCCTGGTATTACGACATCAGGAAATACATTCGAAGCGTGAATTCCCTAAAGAAAGCACTCCCCGATCGAAAATACCTAATGAAAATGGCTTCGAGGTTCTTCATCAGCGGTGAAAATTTGTACAAAAGATCATATGACTCAATCCGGCTAAGGTGCGAGGATGTAAACAAAGCCACACAAATAATGCAAGAAATACATGGGGGAGTATGTGGCCCTCACATGAATGGACGTATGTTGGCCAAGAAAATAATGAGATTGGGTTATTACTGGTTCCCCTTAGAGAGCGATTGTGCTCAGCATGTACGAAGTTGTCATCGTTGTCAGATTCACGGGGATAAGGTAAATGTCCCTCCAACTGAATTGCATCAGTTATCTGAGCCGTGGCTGTTTTCAATGTGGGGCATCGATGTAATTGGCCCAATCAATCCGAAGGCGTCAAATGGGCACCGGTTCATCTTGGTTGCAATCGACTACTTCTCAAAATGGATCGAGGCCGCATCCTATGCAAGCGTAACTACACGAAACGTTATGAAATTCATCAGACATGACATAATCGCCCGTTATGGCGTACCAGAAGCTATCGTCACCGACAATGGGTCAAACTTGAACAACAAGTTGATTGATCCATTGTTTTTTGAGTTCAAAATCCAACATCTGAACTCGTCCCCTTATCGTCCACAAATGAATGGAGCTGTGGAAGCCGCCAACAAGAACATCAAGAGAATCCTATCCAAGACAGCTGAAAACTACCGCGATTGGCATGAGAGGTTACCCTTCGCACTAACAGCATATCGAACTTCGATTCGAACTTCCACTGGGGCAACGCCTTTTTCCCTAGTTTACGGCATGGAGGCGATTTTGCCCGTGGAAGTAGAAATCCCTTCCCTGCGAATTTTATCCCAGGCAGGATTGTCCAAGGAAGAATGGACACAACAAAGGCTTGAACAACTGAATATAGTCGATTTAAAAACGACGAAAGCCCTCTATCATGGTCGGTGTTACCGCAGAGGGTAGCTCGATCGTTCAATCAAAAGGTACGACCCAAGCACTTCGAGGTAAATGAGCTAGTCTTGAGAAAGATGTTGCCAATCTTTCCGAGCCGGAGGCAAGTTCGCCCCAAATTACAAGGGTCCTTATGTAATAAAGAAGATACTCCTGGAGGAGCCTTGATTCGGCGAAATGGATGGGCGGGAATTCTCCAAACCAGTTAATTCCGATGCTATAAAAAAGTACTACCCTTGAAAGATGTTTATTGTCTGGCATTGCCAAGCACTTCTCTATCAGAATGAAAATGCTTATGCACCTTTATATATGAGTGATGTATTTACACCATCATAAAAAATGTGTGTTTGACTCAATGAATGGTAATGACTAGCCTTTAAGGAAGTGTCAAAAATCAAGAAGCAAACTCGATGCCATAACTTGAACAAATCGACATTACCCAGGCAGATGCGTAAGAGTAATCCCTGTCAATTTTGCCCAGCTCGGTGTAAAGGACGCGTCATCCAGGAACCAGTCTGGTTAGAAGGAACCTTATGTCCCAGTCAACAATCTTAGAATCTGGAAGCCTCGCTTCTTATTCCAAACGCATGCTCTTGCAAGAAGTAATTACCATCGGAGAATTTGAAGTTTTTATTGTCCATCTCAAATTCCATAGAAGCTTGAAGTACATGAATTTGCCACGATCAAAGGCGAAAGAAAAATTCCACGAAGGAAAGCATTGAAAATCAATCAACGACCAGCAATCATGCGTACGTGGCCACAAGTAGGAAAGGCTAGTCGAAGGAAGCATTGAAATGTAAAAGAGGCCGTCAGCAACTTCCCTAAGAGCCGGCACAAATGAACTCTAGGGGAAAGGTAACTTGGCATCATTTCTAACACTCACTCTCTGAGCTCATATTGACAGGGAGCATTGGGATTCAAGAGTCAGATTAAATGGTTAAATAGGGCAAGCCAAGTGATCCAAGCCAGAGGCAAAAGCAGAGATGCCTGATCAGATGCCTAATCCTTGGCTGATCATTCATGTGTCATATCCCTATTCATCAGAGACAATCCATCGACACCCATTTGTGAATAACCTTTTTTGATGTTCAAAATCTAACATATTTAAAAACACCACTATGTTAGCTCCTAAAGTTGTCAATAGGGTCTTTTTCGAGTCAAAACCATTCACTTGTTTTGAAGAGTTCAAACTCCATCATATTCAAAATGTTGCATGAATTATGCATGATGATTTTATCTGTCTAAGTCACTGATTCCACTGAGGATTATTAGAATAGACAACTAAGTGAAGAATACAAGATTGATTGAGCATGCTGGATGAGGCGCGTCAGAATGATGACAGGCAAGCTATATCCTACACACAGTCCCCCCCATCTATACACTTGTGAGATGAGTGCAGAAGATTCCATGGCTGTAGGGTAAAGAGTTCTCTCGCGGATGGTACGATAACCAAAATAGTGAGAGGCATTCCATCGCTCACCCCATCAAGCCCCATACACTGATGAAATTTTTGTCCTACCCCCCGTCGAGAACCACCCCACACCGGGGCAGATCAGAGGCAAAGCAGCATCATAAGGTGAGAAGAGGGATAGAAATTTTCTTGCTTGCACTTGCATCAATCTTCGGGTGTCTTTATTACATATGAACACTCGCGTTAATTTAAGTGCCCTAGAATGACGAAGAGCAATTCTTTCTCTACGCACTTGTATTCATTGTACAACCCAAGTGAGTCTGTAATTTTACCTTCACATCGAGACAAAGCAGAAGTTATTGCCATAGCCTGAGCGCCGGTTGAAGATGAAGACTCAAGAGTCTAATAACGGCACTTCGATTAAACTTGCCTAGGCCAGTTCCTCCTACAACAAAAAAACAGGGGCATAAAAAAGCGGTGTACCTGGTAAAAGCAAGGTCAATGCCCATATTTGAAGAACTGGAATAAAAAATAAGGGCATAAAAAAGCAGTGTTCTTGGTAAAAGCAAGGCCAATGTCCTCCAGTAAAAAATACAGCCAAGAAAAAATTGTTTTTGTGGTCCAGAACCTCCATATGACAAGAAAGACTAGTGACAAATGCCGAGACAGTCACCGACTCTCACCCTCTTACATGTGAACCAAGTCTACATCACATTCCCATTGTAAAAGTCTCTTCAGACTAGGGGCACTTCAATTAACGTAGGATTTCATATGTGCATAAGCATCGCTCGAAGTAGTACGAGCAAGATTACTCTCTCTTTTCGCAGGGTTCTTGACTTGTAAACCCGGAGATGATCGTGCAACATTTTCGTCCATCGGCTTCGACCTTGATGGTCCCCTCTGATGAGCCGCTGACCAAGACTTCATCACAGTTTCGACAAAGACCTCTCACATTGGTAAAGTCGTACAACTTGCGAGAATACTCGGACCCCTGCTGACATGATGCCAGTGAGATAGTGTGGTCCTTATAAATCCTACATCAGTGGTCAGGATAGCCTTTTCCATGAGAGTGAGCGAAAAGTCCTTTCAGACTGAAAGTCCCTCATCTGGCATGCTCAAGACATCTATATTCCGAATAAAAGTTGTCTTTCAAAATCTTCCCCAGTGGAATTCAGATGATGCAGAACTGAAAAAATTGTTATGCATAAATCACATTTAAATTCATGAATTTACAGCATATACAATCATATGTGCATATTGTACAAATAGCAGACATACTCTCAGAGATCAGAGATATTGCCAGGTAAGCATATCCTTATCCCCATTTGTCTTAAAATACCTACCACTGTCCAGGTACTTTCTTATTGACACTCAACCTATTTGAGTCGTCCTTTGAGTTTGGGTGCTTACTGCTGTCTAGGTATCCCCACTGTCTTTGAGTACCGGCCATCGTTCGGATACTCCATTTTCCTGATACTCGACCTATTCGAGTTGTCCCCAGAGTATTGATACTTGTGACTGACCAAGTATCCATTTATCATTGAATACCTACTGCTGTCCAAGTATCCTCTTGTCTTCAAGTACCGGCCATCGTTCGAATACTCCCTTTTCATGACACTCAACCTGCCCAAGTTGTCCCCAAATAATATAGTAGCTGTTCAAGCATTTCACTGCGTTATGCACTTGCAGTTACCCAGGTATGCTCTCTTATCATCATGACACTTGGACCTGCCTGAGTGGTCCCAGATCATATCATTAAATACTTGTGTTCATCCAAGTATTCTAGTACTTTATACACCTGCGGCTACCCAGGTGTTCTAGCCTTTTTGAGTGCCTGCGGCCATCCAGGTAAGCCTCGTGCTACATTCAAGTTTATGTTACCAGGAGGTGAGAGACCTTCATGAATAGGCGGGGCACGTCCTCGATATTCCCAACTACCAGGAGGTGGGAGACCTTCACGAATATGCGGGGCACGTCCTCGATATTCCCAATTACCAGATGGTGAGAGACCTTCATGAATATCCAAGGTACGTCATCGATATTCCAACTACCAGGAGGTGAGAGACCTTCACGAATATGCGGGGCACGCCCTCGATATTCCCATTACTAGGAGGTGAGAGACCTTCATGAATATTCCAGGTACGTCATCGATATTCCCCAATTGCCAGGAGATGGGAGACCTTCACGAATATACGAGGTACGTCCTCGATATTCCCAATTATCAAAAGGTGAGGGACATTCATGAATATCCCAGGTACCTCTTCGATGCTTGTGAACATCCAGGTATCCTCTAAGAGTTTGTACTTGTGATCATCCAAGTACCCTTTTGATGCCTGCAGAGGCCCAAATATCCTCTAGGTTAGTACTTGTGAATATCCAGGTACTCTTTCAATGCTTGTGAATGTCCAGGCACCCCCAACAAATCGATGACCTGAGAAAGGTCGGTGCATCCTCCCGAGAAAGGTCGGGTTCCAACTGGTGTCTTCGACAGAAGTCAGACGCCCCACAAATCGATGCCCTGAGAAAGGTCAGTGCATCCTCCCGAGAAAGGTTGGGTTCCAACCCTTGTCTTTGATAGAAGTCATACACCCCAACAAATATGATGCCCTGAGAAAGGTCGGCGCATCTCCCGAGAAAGGTCAGGTACCAACTGGTGTCCTCGATACAGATCAAGCACCCACAAGTAGATGCCTTGAGAAAGGTCGGCGCATCTCCCGTCACGGCGACTGAAGAAAGGTTCGGGTTCGAGACAAATCACTTATTGCTCTAACAAGCGACCGAAGAATGGTTCGTGTCCTGGAAAAGCAATTTCCCATCAAGGCGACCGAAGAAAGGTTCGGGTCCTAGACAAATTATTGATTGTTTTAACAGGCAACCGAAGAATGGTTCGAGTCCTGGAAAAACAACCTCCTCATATCACCAGGTAATGTGACGCCTTCATACTTGCCAAACTCGGGGTTTACACCCTATCCCACTCACTCTCGGTAAGTAACTACATGTATCTTCTTATCTGTCTTAGTATATGTAATGTTATATTACTCTTTTTCTGCATAGGACAATAAGTCCCAAATAAAATATAATCTGCTGCGAATGCTGGATAAAATTTAGGCATCAGTTTATCTTTGAATGCAACCTCTGCGAGCTCACCTTCAAAGAGGAGTTATTTGACACCTTAATTTTATTTAAGCTTATTTTATTTTATTTATTAAGTTTTTATTTTATTTTATTTTGTTTTTCGGATAAATAAGATAATAAAAAGAAAACGAGCAAAAACAAAACAAAAAGAAAAACGAAGAGCCAAAGCCTAGCCCCCCTTTCCTTTCGCACAACCCTTAGGCCCACTTTCCTCTTCTTCACCCCTCGGCCCGGCCCCTTTCTCTCTTCTTCTTCTTCCTTCCCTCTCATTTGCCGCTGTAACTCACGCGCGCGAGGGAAGCCGATGCGCGAAGGACGGCCTACGGCCGAGGAGAGTAGGCCAATGTTGGCGGAGGATAAGATCTCGGCGCCATTAATGCGAGCGAGCCACCGGAAAGCTCGATGGGACACCGATTCAGCCCGAGCGGAACCGGTGGGCAAGCGAGGCCGCGGACCGAACCCCTCCATCGACCGGATTTCCTTCGCCTATAAATAGGTGGCCGCAAGCATCGTCAGAGGTGGTGGCGAGCTCAGAGATCTTTCACTGAGAGACATCGGGAAAGATCAAAGGGCAAGCGCAGGAGAGAACTCGAGTTGCGAGCTCAGCCCGCCCTCCACCGAGAGACTTCGGGGAAGGCTGGCGGCGAGCAACTTCGAGAAGGTCGATCTGGCCGGTGGAGGCTCGGATTTGGCCTGAGTGAGAGAGAATCGAGGCCGAGGAAGGTCTCGGCCGAGATCCGCGCCTCATTTGAAGTTTTTTTGTCTGCCGTTGTTGTCGCGGACGCCGTGCCGCCGCCATTTGTCCCGACCAAGTCTCGACGCCGTTGCCTCGAAGGCTTGTTGTCGTGCCACCCCCGCGAAGCCGTTGCCGTGATCGATCCGCCGACGCCGCGCCAAATTGGGAAGCTAAGTTGCCGCCATTGTTGCCATCGCCGTCCCCCGTTCAAGAGAAGGTAAAAAAAGCGTCGCCATTACCGTTGCTGTTCATCATAGCAAGTTTTCCATTGACCTAGCCCGTCGCCGCCGTCGCCGTTGTCGCCTTCATCGTCGCCGCCGTAGTCGCCGTCGCCGCCAAACACCTCGGTTCCCCCTCGGCGCCGCGGATTCACAAACCCTAGGGTTTGCGATTTTCGGGTCATCGAGTCGAATCGGATCTCTAACCGGGTAGGGTTTCGCGAGATCAGGGGCGGCGGAAGTTGGGTCGCGAGCTGCAGCCGGGTCGGGTAGGGTTTCCTGGAGCCGGGTCGTCGGGTCGGGCGGGTGTCCCGAACACCCGGCCACGACGCCGTTTCGATTAAGAAAAAAAAAGACAAAAAAAATCTGAGTCGGGCTCGCGTCCTCGTTCGGTCGCCGCCGGGTCGACCCAACCCGCGGATCCAACCCGGTCGGCTTTTTAAATTTTATTTTTAAATAATATTTAAATAAATAAATAATAAATAAATATTTCCCAAAAAAAATAATAATAAAAAATAATTTAATTTCGAAAAAATATTTAAAAATATTTTAATTTCCAAAAAACCGAAAAATGTTTTAAAAATGTTAAAAAATGTTTTATTTTCCAAAAAAATTCGAGAAAAATCAAAAATAATTTATTTTCCAAAAATGTTGAAAAATATAAAAAAATATTTTATTTTCCGAAAATCGAAAAAAATAAAAAATATCCCATATTTTCCAAAAAATGCCAAAAATCCAAAAACAGCCAAAAATTCATGAAAAAGCCAAAAATTCAGAAAAGCCAAAAAAGACTTGTATTTTTCCAAAAATACCAAAAAAGTCAAAAAAATCCCTTTTGTGTCAAAAAATTAGAAAAACACTCGAAAAAATGTTTTTCCTCCCAAAATACATGGAAAATCCCTCGAACATCCAAAAAACCTCAGGGTTTAAACAGGATTAGGTACCGAAAGGGCATTAGTGATTAACTAGTGTAATCAAGTCCCCGATTCTAATTTCTCTAGTTGCGCGGGAGCGAGTATTTCTCCCGAAACTTCTATTGGGTTTCTAATCGACCCACCCCAAACCGATTAGTGGCGACTCTGTTTTAAAATTAATTTACAGGTTAAAAATTTAAACTATTAAAGTCGTGAATTGGTGGACTTGGGAGAATCCGAACTTAACTAATTTCAGCCGAGCCATTAGCCTCCAAGGCGCTCGTACCCGATCGCGGGCGCCGTAAAAAGAGGTCGCGACACTCATAATTGTTGTGTATATATATATTTATATTTATTCCAAAAATGGGGACTTGGATTGGGTTAGGAGACTAGACCTTGTGTTGATTGTGTAAAGACGAACAATAGGTTACGATGAGCTTATCTTTTTTAAATGGCCGTATTTCTCTTTTTGTTCTCGGGAACAAAGATGTAGGTATTTTTTTATTTTATAATTCTTGATTTATTCCAAATCTATTCCTGGCTACTAATCTATTTCAGGTAATGGAAAAATTAGTAAACAGATTTTTTTTTTCTTTTTTTGTTCCGCTATTCCAGGGAACAAAAGAACAAAAAAACAGGAAAATAAGATGGTTACCAAACAAGACCTAAGAATAGATTTTACAATGAGATGCAATACTATAAATCCATCACATTATTGGACCAAACTTCCGATTAACATTAGTAAATAATGTCTCCTCTGATGTCATCGAGGTCACCACGAACTTGAAGCTGTAATACCAGGTTGAAATTGGAGAAAAGACGGTCATGTCATGCTCCTATCCCTGTGGAATCGGGGTGTGATGCCAACCTCCTAAGATGAAACTTACAAGCTCTCATACATCATTAAGAAGACCTACGCTGCATCTCTAAATATCTCAAGCTTGTTGGGTTGTGTTGTGATGCCGATTCTTTCTGCTTCAACGAATGGAAGATTTGCTCTCTCGTGGTAAGGGTAGCAAGTTCACATTACCATTAATTTTCTTGGTCGTATAGTTCCAATTACCTTCACCTTCTCAATTATAAATCGGACTATAAATGAGAAGGACCACTTATACTCGAGCATAAGAAGTAAGAAAAGTATTTTTGGGGGTGAGTTATTTCCCTTGCTCGCAATATCAGCTGAAGCTGAAGCTGCAACAACAGGTTGAAATTGAAGGAATTAGAACTAGACCTTCGAAAATTGATCAACTAATCTGGAAAAGTTTTGACTCTTTCTTTAATCAGAGCATGAAGAGAGGAAACTGCCGAGGATGGAAAACGGATATCATAAACTCACCTGCTTGGGAGAGAACCCAGTCGTCATCACCAGCAACATGCCATGCAACGTAACCTTTAAGTCCTCTTCCCTTAGTGTACGCCGCCTTGGTACAGATGGCTTGTATATCATCATAGCTGATCCATGTCGTCCCAGAATAGCAATAGGCAGACACGACCGTGGAGTTGTACACTGTGGTAGCGTTGTTTAGGGATATGTACGTCGTGATTTGATTGTACATCCTCATCCCCTCGGAGGATATCGCCAGCCCAGTGAAGGCACAAAGAAGCCGTGGTTGTTGGCATCCGCGAGAGCGAATGCGATTCCATAAAATGGAATTCCGAGCACGATCTGCTCTGCCGGCATCCCGGCCTGAATCTACACGCTTACCCCATCGTCTCCACTTACGCCTTTCCCTAAATTAAAAGGACTGACTGTTTCATTACCAAGAAAATTATGAATTTAACGAGGACTGATAGAGGATTTTAAATAAAGAACAAAACCATGTCAATTACTCGTGGACTAACACTTTATGCTTTGAATGGAAAATTGTGTTGTAATTCTGTTGACGTTGAGGTAACAGAAATTTTGAGTCTTGATACAGAAAATTAAGGAAATTTCGTTCTACCAAAGAATAGTCAAAGTTTACAACCCCAAAAGTGAAAGTTACCACCCATACCTGGATTGTAGAGAGCCGCAAGTGGTCTGTGGTAGAGGACCAACCGGGTGCATAGAAATCATAGGCCATCGCATTGATCCAATCCAAGCTCGCCGCCATGGCAGCCACCGGATAATTTGTGTTAGACTAGTGGTGCGGCAAGTAATGGACCGCTGCCGACAAAAGCAAGCATCCTTGCCCAAGCTGGCCGCCTCGCGGCTACCGCAGCCCGCCACTCCTGGAGGAGCAACCCCAAGTTGGCCATCTTCTCGTCCCTATCTCGGGGCTCCAATCAAGATCGAGGCCATGGAAGCCGTTCGACCGAGCCAGGGCAAAAGAGGAATCAATGAAAGACTTTCGGGAGCTCGACTGGCGCTCCACGGATGCAATGTTGTCCGCAATCGATTTGTTACCCCCCCTGGCCAATGGACTGGAGGGTTACGACCAATGGGTTTTTTCTGCTGGACATCACGAGTGAAGGCTGCGAAAGACTAAGCGTGCGACGACGATACGACTACCTGGTTCGTCGATGCGTCGACGTCAGCAAATGCGCAGAAGAGATGAGTGAAGAGGGCCGAGTTGATGTCGGAGGCTATGATGCCGCTGTCCAGGAACCAATAGCCTCCTCGACGTTTTGGGCCATGCATGAGTTGATTTGGAGGAGAGAGAGAGAAAGGAGATGAAGAGAAAGAGAAGGACGCGATTATAGTCGGAAGCCATTTTTTTATGAGTTACACGGAGGAGGTTGTACGTTTTTTAGCTGGCTTTATACAGGATTTATCGGACTGCATACGCATGTGGGGCTCAAGTTTAGTGGTACGGGGATGATGATCGTGACTAAGAAATTTCATGTGAATAAGGCTTTCATGTGCTCGACCCGATCGATTAAGGAGTGGAAGTTCTTTTCTGCACTCTTTTTCATGATAGATTACTCACAAGTCTGCGCTACAAGGATAAATTATTATAGGAGTGGTTGTTCATGTTCTAAAGTGAGTTTGAGCTATGATGGATCACAAATGGATTGAGTTCCAAACACCCCATTGTTGGAGAAATCTTTCCAGAATATTTTGAAGCTGACAAAACGTTTCTATCAATCTAGTCCGGATAAATACAGATCTTCGTTTAGAGTCCGAAGACTTTCGGATCACCGGACTCGGACTCAAGACTCAAGACTCAAGACTATTCTCATTGACAGTTCTTTCTAATCCAGTGACGAAGGCAATCCAGAGCCGAAGTATTTGGTTGAGGATTTAGTCCTATCCTCTGGATAAGATCTCTTGGCTGGATAAAAATAACGGATTCTTTTATTCGAAATCAAGATCGTTTGAAGATCCGATGGTCGACGAAATATTCTTGGAAGGTTCTATTCTTGGAAACCAAGATCCTGATTGTATGGGCGAACAGGATTGATGGGCTATCGTCAGGTTCCTTTAATAGCTCGAATGATCTTCTTGATTGATTCCGTCTAACGGGTAGATTGGAGGAATTCCTTTGGTAAGTGCCAACGGGTGTGATGGCATAAAGGAGTATAAAAGGAAGACATTCTAGTTGCTTTAGTGCATGATCGATAGAGAAATTCTAGAGTCTGAAGCACCTTCATTATTAGTCGATACATTTTGAGCGAAATTGTATACACAAAGAGTGTCTATACTTAGTGATACCTTGAGCGAGTGTGGTAGATCATCTACACCAAGAAATCAAGGAAGAACATCGTTGTAACATCTCTTTGTTCATAGTGGAATCCAGCCAATAGGCTGTCAGTGCAGAAGAGTGGACGTAGGCTTGAAATAAGCCGAACGACTATAAACCGCATGTTCAATTTTCTCTTCTCTCAGTCTTACTTTGATTATTGTTTGTCTCAAATCTATCAACTGTCTAGTATTGTGCAATTATCGAGAAAAAAATCCTTTATATACCTATTCACCCCCTCTAGGTACTTATACTAGCTATATCAATTGGTATCGAGCTCGTGTACTCACTTTATTTGAAGTGTTTTACTTGAGTAAAAGATCCATGGCTAGTATGCTAGCACAGGGCTGGTGGAAGGGCAAAGCAATACCGAGACCACCCTACTTTGATGGAAATGATTACAACATCTTGAAGAACAAGATGAAAGCTTTCCTACGATCAAAGGATCCTCTGGAATGGGACGTTGTAGAAAAAGGAATTACTCCTAAAGCTACATCAGTCTCTGAAAGAGGGAAAGAAACTGTTGAGACCAGCGGAATGAATCAGGAAGAGATAATCAAGAGACGAGCACTCGATGCAAAAGCAATTTACTCTTTATATTGTGCTTTGTCACCAACTGAATATAACAGAATATCTTCTTGTGTTACAGCAAAAGAAGTTTGGGACAGATTACATATCACCTATGAAGGAACAGATCGAGTGAAGGAAACCAGAATTAACATTCTCCTCGGTCAATATGAAGCCTTCAAAATGAAATCAGGAGAATCTATAACTGACATGTTTAGCCGTTTTACAGATATTGTCAATGGTCTTGAGAATCAAGGACAAACAATTTCAGATCCCATGAAGGTAAATAAGCTACTGCGTGGACTCTCCAAGGATTGGAATCACATAAAGACTTCAATAAGAGAGACGCAAAGAATTATGCCACTATCTGTCGACGAGCTGATTGGAACTCTTCAGTCTTATGAAGTGGAACGAATTAATGAAGACGAAGATCCAAAAGGTAAGAAATCAATTGCATTAAAATCAAATGATGATTCTGATGATACAGATTCTGAAGATGATATGGACGATGAGGAGCTTGCTCTCATGATAAGAAGATTCAGAAAACTGAATAGAAAAGGAAGAAGGTTCAACTCAAAGAAACAAAGTTTTCAAAGACAGCAGACCAAGTCTGTTGATGATGAGGAACCAAACAAAGATGTAGTTTGCTTTGAATGTAAGAAAAAGGGACACATCGACCCAAGTTGTCCTCTTCGAAGAAGAAGAGAGGAAAAGCTGAAAAGTTTCGAAAAGCTCTCAAAGCCGAAACCTGGAGTGATACAGAGTGTGAAGAAAGTGATAATGAATATGCCAACCTATGTCTGATGGCACAATCAGACTCAGACTCAGATTCTGGATCAGACTCAGATAGTGAATTTGAGGCAAGTAATTTTAAAATTCCTGTCAAAGTTTCTAAATACATTGATGAACTGTGTTTTAGTCTTAAGACTTCTCTCAAAAGAATTTCCGAACTTAAAAAGGAAAACTCAGCTCTAAAACAAAAGGAAAACGTTTTAGAAGAAATAGTTAAAAGTTTAGACTTGAATGTTTCCACTCTTAAAGAAAATAAAGATAATCTTTTAAAAGAAAATGCCCTTTTTAAAAACTGACTTATCAAATATTTCAAAGAAATTTTCAATAGGGTCCGAAAAACTTGAAAAAATTTCAGCTCAAAGACCTTACTTCAATAAGTCCGGTCTAGGTATGACAGCAGAAACAATTCCCTTGATTGATTTTCCTAAAGTAAAAGAAAGAATTAAGGAAAGACCCTCGAGAGAGGCTTACAAAAATCATTTCAAGAAAGTTTTTGTAAAGTCTGTAGGTCGAAATGCCCTCAGGTGTTCAAAGTGCAATAGTCCGGATCACTTTGAAAAAGAGTGTCCTATGGTTTGGAAACTTGTTAAGAAAGTATGGGCTAATACTGTTTATCTTACTAACACCAAAGGACCCAAGAAAATTTGGGTACCAAAGAAAGCTTGAGACTCTTTTTTAAATGTAGGTCTCCGTCAAGAAAAAGGTAAAGTGGTATATTGACAGTGGATGCTCAAGACACATGACAGGAGACTCAAATTGCTTCATAAAGCTTGTTCAAGTAAATGGTGGAAAAGTTTCATTTGGAGGGAACAACAAAGGAAGTATTGTGGGATTTGGAACTGTGAAAATTGGAAATCTCACAATAAGTAATGTTTCCCTAGTAGAAGGACTCAATTACAATCTTCTCAGCATTAGCCAATTGTGTGATACTGGTTTTAAGATCTTCTTTCAAGAAGGAACATGTTCTGGAACCAGTAAAGACTCTACTCAGTCTTTCATGGGTCAAAGACATGGAAATATCTATCTTCTGGATGTGAAACCAAATGAATCGCAATGCCTAATCTCAATTCAAGACGAAGCAAGCTTATGGCACATAAAGCTTGGTCATGTCAATATGAAGCAATTAGCCAAAATCTCATCAAAGCAGCTTGTTCGAGGTCTACCCAAATTACCATACCAAAAGACCGATCCATGCACTCCATGTATTCGGGAAAGCAAGTAAGAAATTCATTTAAGCCAATAAATCATGTCTCTACTAATCATGTACTACAGTTGCTGCATATGGATCTCTTCGGACCAACCAGAACCCAGAGTATTGGAGGTAAGAAATATTGCCTAGTAATTGTGGACGATTACTCCCGCTTTACTTGGGTATATTTCCTTGCAAGTAAGTCCGAAACCTTCTCGTATTTTGAAAAATTTGCTAAAAAGGTTCAAAATGAAAAAAATGATATGTTATCTCAAGTATAAGAACAGATCATGGAGGTGAATTTGAAAATCAAGATTTTACAAAATTTTGTGATGAATCTGGCTTTAAGCATGTGTTCTCCTCTCCATATACTCCTCAGCAAAATGGAGTTGTGGAAAGAAAGAATAGATCTCTTCAAGAAATGGCTAGAACTCTTTTAATTGAAAGTAAGATTTCTTCACGATTTTGGGTCAAATTTGTTTCAACAGCGTGCTATATCATCAATAGAGTCTTCTTAAGACCTATTCTAAAGAAAACCCCTTATGAGTTATTCAAAGGTAAGAAGCCTATTGTTTCATACTTTCATGTGTTCGGTTGCAAATGCTTTATATTGAAAAATGCAAAAGATCGAGTTGGTAAGTTTGAAGAAAGATCAGATGAAGGCATCTTCCTTGGATATTCTACATCAAGCAAAGCCTACAGAGTCTATAACAAGAAGAGCCAGTCTGTGGAGGAGTCAATGAATGTCAAATTTCAAGACTCTACGCAAGATGAATCCAGTCAGACTCATCATGAAGAGTCTGAACTGCTCCAGACCCTCCAAAGCTTACAACTCAAGAAGCATCTCGAGACTCGGAAGACCAAGATCAAGTTTGTTCGTGAAGATTCAAATAAAGAAAGAGATCATCAACCTAGACAAATCAACCAAGAATCGGAAGCATAAGTCCAATCATCCCAAAGATCTCATTATCGCGAAATTAATGAAGGAATTCGCACCGGATCCAAAAGGTGTGAAGAGTCTAGTCTTGTGGCTCTCATTTCTGAAATTGAACCAAAGAGCATAGAAGAAGCTTTATCGATGAAAGCTGGATTGAAGCTATGCAAGAAGAGCTCGAAGCAGTTCAACATTAATGATGTCGGGAATTGACATCTAAACCAAAAGGTAAAAGCATTATTGGAGCTAAATGGATGTTCAGGAACAAGATGAATGAGAAAGGAAGAGTCGTACGAAACAAAGCAAGACTCGTGGCCAAGGGATATATGCAAGAAGAAGGAATAGACTATGATGAGACTTACGCACCAGTAGCAAGGTTAGAAGCTATTCGACTATTACTTGCATTTGCTTGTTATAAAAATTTCAGGTTATTCCAAATGGACGTCAAAAGTGCCTTCCTAAATGGATTTATCCATGATGAAGTTTATGTAGAACAACCACCAGGGTTTGAAGACCCAAAGAAGCCGGACTAGTCTTGACTGAAAAATGCCTTGTATGGTTTAAAGCAAGCACCTCGAGCTTGGTACGACAGACTAAGTAAGTTCTTAATACAGAATGGTTTTGTCAAAGGTAAAGTAGATACTACTTTATTTATCAAAAAGGAAAACTAAAGTTTTTTTGCTTGTTCAAATATATGTGGATGATATTATTTTTGGATCCTCTAATGAAAGTCCGTGCAAGAAATTTTCTAAGTCTATGCGGGATGAGTTTGAAATGAGTATGATGGGAGAGTTAACATTCTTTCTTGGTCTTCAAGTAAAACAATTGAAGGAAGGAACTTTTATTTATCAAGAAAAATATGCTAATGATCTTGTCAAAAGGTTTGGACTGGAAAAGTGCAAAAAGACCGACATACCGATGTCAAGTTCTTTGAAGATAGACAAAGATGAAGAAGGGAAGAAAGTTGATCAAAAGCTATACGGGAGCATCATTGGTTCACTTCTTTATCTTACCGCTTCTAGACACGACATTTTGTTGAGTGTTTGCATTTGTGCTAGGTTTCAATCGGATCCTAGAGAATCCCATCTCGGTCTTTGCGAAACGTATTATTAAATACGTTGCTTCATCTTCAAGCATCGGTCTTTGGTATCCTAAGAAGGAGACTTTAATCTTCTAGGATATTCGGATGCGAGATTTGGCCGGTTGTAGAGTTGATAGAAAAAAGCACGGGGAACTTGCCGGTTGCTTGGAACGGGGACGGTGTCTTGGTTTTCAAGGAAACAAAGCACTCGTGGCTCTCTCAACAACGAAGCGAGTATGTAGCTCTTGGAAGTTCTTGTTCGCAAATTCTATGGATAAAACAACAGCTACAAGACTTTGGAATTGAAGACTCATGCACGGAGATTAGATGTGACAACACCAGCGCAATCAATCTCACTAAAAATCCAATCCTTCACTCAAGAGCAAAGCATATAGAGATTCGACATCATTTCATTAGAGATCATGTTCAAAATGGAGAAATCTCGATTCAATTTGTTGATTCAAAAAATCAACTAGCGGATATATTCACAAAGCCTTTGGAGAAAAATCAATTCGATTTTATCCGTTCCAGACTCAACATTTTGAAGCTTGAGGAAGTTAAAGTCTAGAGACTCTCAAACCCTCGACTCGAGACATTCATGGCTATAGGCGTAAGTTGTTATTATATTCAATCTCGAAAAGGTACGATCATTAGTTCAGTTAATTTATAATTTCCGTGAAAAACTGAATCTTGTTTTTTCAAAAAGATTAACTCCTATTTGGCAGTTATTGATTTTAAAAGAGGCGTTGGTTCATTTTCCTTTGTGCCGATTGGTTTTTCCTTTTTAAACTGAGTTATATATATACAGTTTTCCTCGCTTAAACTTCAAAACCCTAAAAGGCATTCTCCTCCCAATCTGTCTCTACTTCGTGTTCATCTTCGAGAAAGTTGTCATCTTTTCTTGGGAAAGCGAGTAAAGGAATCTTTCAACGACAAGGAAGGATGTCTTCTTCGAGAAAGTCTTCAAGAATGCGAACGGGGGACCACGAGAGAATGAGGGAGGGGCCTACCCATTTCGATCTCATCGAAGAGGAAGATTTACCGAGTCGGCAACAATGAGCCCTATTCACTCTCCACCACGTCACTCTTCATCATCTACCCCACAAGGTGCGGGTCAACAACTGGAGGAAGAAATAATCGAGGACGCGAGACCCGTAAGAGTCAAAAACCCTCTTTTATTTACAAGCTCTATCGTGCGTTGAAGAGCATTGGGACTCCGCTGAACTATATAGATGATTTCCTTAAAGATAAGAATTATGGGAATGAGTATATATTTTTGCGACAAATGGAGGATTTGGGAATTGCTCCCAAAGGAAAGGCTGAGGAAGCACTTGCGAACATTCCAAGTGACCCTTGTGTATCGGGATTTGAATCCACCGACGGGAACGATGATGATAAAATGTTGGTGAATTTCAACCTAGAATGGGTGTTGCTGCGAAGGTGAAGGGAAAAAGGATGGATTTGTTTAAATCGAAGGAACGAGGAGAATCTGTTCTTGATTGTTGAAACGAGGGGTGATAAACCCTAAGAGTGTTGATTTCGATTTCTTGGATGCCATTAATGTGAACTTAAGGGAGAAGTTCAATCTGCTTCAACTTGAGCAATTTTTCTCCGACACCACAGACGGGTATGCGCAATTGACAGCATACTTCTATTCGAATCTTAGCTTTTTAGATGCGAATAGAATATCCTTCAGTGTTCGAGACCAAGTCTATGAGGTAGATGTGGACATGTTGGCAGACATCATTGGAGTTGAAAGAGGACGATATAAACCAATCAAGGTTTTAATCGCTCGTACCACCTTTGGAACTTGTCAAAGACGGGAGTACGAAGGAAGAGTTACCTACACAAGAATGCATGCCATCAACATCTTGCTTCACAAAATTGTGATCAAGCGTATCAGGCCAAAGTCTACATCCAAGGCGCGTGTCTAACTCGAGGCGAAATTGATGTACGCGATCAATTCGGGGAAGAAGTTCTCTCTCCCTCACACCATTCTCTTTCACATGTACGAGCAATGTTGAAGGACAAGGGCCAATTGCCTTATCCAGGTCTTGTGACCAAGATCTTCGAGACACTTGAACATTGAACCTCCACATACTCTTTGTGTTCGACCATGCGACAAAATGGTGGTGGGTTTGAAAATGCTGACAAAAATGCGTCTGAAAGAGCTTAATAAGGTAATGGAGAAGTTCAAAGTGAAGACTCCAACATCTTCTGCATCAACGAGAAAAGGGAAGGAGCCCATGGGTGCTCCATCCAAAAAGAAAAGAACTCTTATCTTGGAGGATGAAGATGAGGAGGAAGATCTCACTATCTACGCATTGAAAAGGACCGGACGTTACGTACCTGAATCAACGAACGACGAAGAAAGGAAAAAAGCGAGAAGAAAAGAACGAGAGAGAAGAAGAGAGACAAGCAAAGAACGAGAGAAGCAGAGGAGCAACAAGAGAAAGAGAAAGAAGATGAAGAGAAAGAAGCTGAAGAAGAAGGAGAAGCAGTGAAAGAAAAGTCTACGGATGAAGCCGGAAGAAAGGGAATCAAGACTCGAAGAGCATAACCATCACTCTTCCCCAATTGAGGTCCTAGAGACGGGGGGAGATGGCGAGCAAGGAAGGACTACACCACATGCTGTCAACGGTGAAGGTGTGAGTCGCTCACCAGCAAATCCGAGAAGATTTTCAGGCTTCTCAAATGCCGAGGAAGGACATGATACGTCAACACCAAATCTCGCTCCGATTACACGAAGTTCCATCGTCTCGCCTTCACTCCATCCGAAAGAGCAAAGCGAGCACACGAGACGGACAATACCGCAGATTTTCGTCGTATCCTTGATGTTCTTACGGAAATGCGGGGTCAAATCTATGCTTTGGAATGTGAACTTCAAGTCATGAAGAATGTTGGACAAGCATCTTACATTACCCTGGCGAGATCAAATGAAAGACCTCGCTCTTCAAATTCAAGCCAATGCCAAAGGAGAAGAGGTGGCTCATCTACGGGAAGACTTGAAGAGGCTGGAAGGCATCGTACGGTCGATGGGAGATTTCAGTTGTGCGCATTCCCAAGCAGACTTGACTCTTTTCTCACCTTTTTAATGTTGACAAAAAGGGGGAGAATTGCAACTTTGAACTCTTTAAACTTTGACTTTAAATTTCTTTTGTGTTTGAATGTTTGTTTTTGAGTATGACTTGAGTGTGAACTTGAATTTGGTGACTTGGGTGTGGATTTTGATGTTTAACTGTTTGCATTTATATCAAGTGTTGTTGAATTGTCCTACTCATGAAAGACTAACCAATTTTCTGTGGATGCAGAGTCTGGTTGTTTTATTAATCTTTATGAGATAGCCATTTTGCTTGAGTAATGTTTTGCAGGTCAAAGTTGTTCAAATCTACAGGAAAGTTTTGTCACCATAAAAAAGGGGAGATTGTTGGAGAAATCTTTCCAGAATATTTTGAAGCGACAAAACGTTTCTATCAATCTAGTCCGGATAAATACAGATCTTGTTTAGAGTCGAAGACTTTCAAATCACCGGACTTAAGCACTCAAGACTCAAGACTATTCTCATTGACAGTTCTTTCTAATCCGGTGACGAAGGCAATCAGAGCCGAAGTATTTGGTTGAGGATTTAGTCCTATCCTCTGGATAAGATCTCTTGGCTGGATAAAAATAATGGATTCTTTTATTCGAAATCAAGATCGTTTGAAGATCCGATGGTCGACGAAATATTCTTGGAATGTTCTATTCTTGGAAACCAAGATCCCGATTGTATGGGCGAACATGATTGATGGGCTATCGTCGGAGTTCTTTTAATAGCTCGAATGATCTTCTTGATTGATTCCGTCCAACGGGTAGATTGGAGGAATTCCTTTGGTAAGTGTCAACGGGTATGATGGCATAAAGGAGTATAAAAGGAAGACATTCTAGTTGCTTTAGTGCATGATCGATAGAGAAATTCCAGAGTCTGAAGCATCTTGATTATTAGTTGATACATTTTGAGCGAAATTGTATACACAAAGAGTGTCTATACTTAGCGATACCTTGAGTGAGTGTGGTAGATCATCTACACCAAGAAATCAAGGAAGAACATCGCTGTAACATCTCTTTGTTCATAGTGGAATCCAGCCAATAGGCTGTCAGTGCAGAAGAGTGGATGTAGGCTTGAAATAAGCCGAACCACTATAAACCGCGTGTTCAATTTTCTCTTCTCTCAGTCTTACTTTGATTATTGTTTGTCTCAAATCTATCAACTGTCTAGTATTGTGCAATTATCGAGAAAAATCCTTTATATACCTATTCACCCCCCTCTAGGTACTTATACTAGCTATATCACCCATAATGCCAAAACTCGACACGGACGGATACCTAAGTGTCAAAACTTCCAAAATATATACTTAAGTGTCACAATCGGAGAAGAAATAGACACTTACATGTTAACAGTGAGAAATTGCAGCCAAAATGCTAATGTGGCATTTTCCAAAGACTTTTTTTTTTTGAGGTGGCAATTATTTATTAAAAAAAATTATCCACGTGACGTTGACATAATCAGCTTGTCCCAAAATGATGTCATTTAATCTCCAAAAATTAATTTTTAATATAAATATGAATTAAAATAAAAGACTAAATTAAAAACAAAATGAGCGGCAACAAATTAGCGAGGGCCTCTACGGCCCTCACTATTGCTGCCCCCAATATCACCAAAAAGGGTTGGCAACAATGGGGCAAGGGTCGGCCGAAGTCATTGGGCCTCGCCCAATCAAGCCAAGGGCTGCCACTAGCTGGGGCGGGGTCCTCGTTGAATCTAGGGGAGGACTGCGAGCCCTCACCCAGATCTAAGTGAGGGCCTATAGGCCCTCCCCAACGTTGGGCCGAGGTCGTTGGCCATGCTAGTGACCTTGACTGACCCTCGCCCCACCTCATTGGCCCTTTCTAGCAATGGTGGGGTGGCATTAACAATGAGGGCTGCAGAGGCCCTCGCTGATTTGCTGCCGCTTCTTTTTAAAATTATGTTTTATTTTAATTTAATTAATATTTATATTGAAAATCAATTTTGGGGCAAAATAACGTCGTTTTGCACATTTATTGCTGAGTAGGCAACTCCGGCGAGCCACGTAAACTAATTTATTCTTAAAATAATGCCATGTCAGATATCTAGTTGCATCTTGTCGAAATTGGCACTTAAGTATCCCAATTTTTTTTTTTTTAAATGGCAACCTTTTGGAACTTTTGATATTTAAGTGTCCATTTGTGCCAAATTTTGGCACTTACGGTGAACTATAACCCATATGGATCCTTCAAATTTGACAATCCCCATTCAATTTTAATAATCAATCCACAGCCAATCAACGGATCTAACATACTCGAATTAATTTCAATACGAATAATAGATCTCGAGATGCAATCTCTAGTCGTGAGATCTTCTTCAACCGCACAAACCAAATCCTTAAAGATATACCCGCATCTGGATAAGTCTTCTCAACGGATAATACTTCCTTTCTTCGGTCTGGAAACTGTCAATGAGGGCAGACTTTAAATCTTGAGTCTGGAGGTCTTCAGATTTTGACGACAAAGTATGCAAGTCTTTAGATTGGGATGATGGAAACGTTTTGTCAACTTCAAAACAGATAATGAAGTTTTCTCCAACAGTTAGTTAGTGCAATTAGCAAGTAAATAGACTCTAGTATTTATTGAACGAGTCTCGAGAATTTTCCGGGTCCATTTCGGCGTCAATTAGGCATTACGGGCTTAAGTTGGATTTATTGCTATTTAATAATTAATTTTCGTAATTAATTATTTAATTATTTATTTTCCAGAAATTAGATCGGGATAGTCGATGACCGGAATTTTATGCTAATTACCGTGGTGCAGTCTGTTTATTTATTCGAGCTTTAATTTGTCCTGAATTGATTTAATTGTGATTTTAGGATTTATTTCCTAAATTAATAAATTTTGATAATTAACTGAAAAATTACCGAGTGCCGGTTTACAACGCCAAAAATGTATTTATAGGCTATTGAAACTGGTGGGATGTTCTAAAGCAAAATTATTGTATTTTGGCTAAGCCCAACTGTGTACCTACACACGGCTATTTTTATCGGGAATGATAAAAAGATTGATTTTGATGTATGTTTGGAAGGGTATACTATATCAACCCACGGGTGATATGTCAGGTTAGCAGAGAGCAGTATATCGGTGTACTATATTAACCTACGGGCGATATGGCAGCTTAGTAGAGAGCAATATACCTTATCGGCTTAGATTGAGCAATGTCGGTATAATATATCAGCCTACGGGCGATATGGCAGCTTAGCGAGAGGGCAGCTTAACGAGAGGGCGGCTTAGGGCGGAAGTCAAGCACAAGTGCCATAACTTGGCACGGGGGACACTTAAGTGCCACCTCCGGCGACCCTTGCCGGAAATCTTACGTGGCAATATTTTATTATTATTTTTTGCCTACGTGGCTCGCGGAGGAGGCTGAGTCGGCTCGGCTCAAAGCAGCATAAAAATTTAAAAAAAAATTTTAAAAAATAAGAAAATTTTAAAAAATTAAGAAAATTAAAAAAAGGGGGGGAGGGGGAGGTCGAACGGGCGGGCTGAGGTGAGCCCTCGCCGCGCCGCCTCCCCGCCATCACGGGAAGGGCCGGCGACGGAGGGGAGGGTCGGCGGGGTCGCCGGCCTGGCCGACCAACGGCGGGCTGCGAGCCCTCGCCGGATCGCGGCGAGGGCCGCGACCCTCGCCCAGATGCGGGCGAGGGCTCGCGGGCCCTCGCCGCCGGTTGGCCGGCCTCGCCGGTTGGCGGCCTCACCGGCCCGGCCGGGAGCCAGCGACCCGGCCGACCCTCCCCACTCCGTCGCCGGCCCTTCCGGCGGCGAGAGCGGGCCCTCGCGGATGCGGGCGAGGGTCACGGCCCATGCCCGGATCTAGGACTAGGGTCGCGGTCCTCGCCCGGATCCGGACGAGGGCTCGCGAGCCCTCGCCGCCTCCCATTACCGCCGGGAAGGGCGGCGACGGAGTGGGGAGGGCTCGCGACCCTCGCCCCGGATGCTGGGCGAGGGCTCGCGGGCCCTCGCCGCCCGTCGGCCGGGGCCGACTGACCCCGGCCGACCCTCCCCCTTCGTCGCCAGGCCCTTCCTGGCGACGACGGGGAGGCGGCGGCGGCGAGGGCGTTCCACCTCCCCCACTTTTTTTTTTTTAAAACTTTTTTCTTAATTTTTAAAATTTTTAAAATTTTCTTAATTTTTAAAACTTTTAAATTTTCTTAAATTTTTAAATTTTTCTTAATTTTTAAAAGTTTTAAATTTTTTCTTATTTTTTTAAATTTTTGAATACTTTATAATTTAATTAATTTTTATATTATTATTTACACGTAGACACGAAACGGCGTCGTTTTTGCGTTTTCTCCGCCACGTCAGCGTGCAAAACGACGCCGTTTTGGACTAAACTAGCCGGAAAATTGCCACGTCGGCTATTTGGTCGGATTTTCGCGGAGTGGCACTTAAGTGTCCCATTTTACTCCGATATTGGCACTTAAGTGTATCATTTTAAAGTTATGGCACTTAAGTGTCCCTCCGTGCCAAGTTATGGCACTCCAGGTGTCCCAACCTCCGACCATCTCAAAAGCAAGTTATACTATCTATTTATCAACTTAGCAATAAGCAATCCTGATATAAGTGGACTTTATAGATAGTATGAGATGAGTCGACCAAGAAAGGGTCGTGATGACGTGTAATCGACTAGGTCGATTGATCAATGTTTTGATTTGTGGTGATTGATTGGGTGCCTATTCAAACTGTGTTGAATTGTAGGTGGAATCTGACACCAAGGTAAATCCTCTGACCCGTGTTGTGCATAGCCAGCCCTTATGGCATATTAGCTTCCTAATCGAGTCTTAGAGGGTTGAACTTGTTGAGACATTGTCTCATTGGTTATTGTATAACCATTTTTAGGTCCTTAAATTGTGTTAGTGGAGGACCGAAAGCCACGAAGTCTGGGAAGGTGGAGATCGAAGAATCGGCGAATATGTCTGATTAGTAGGTCATAGGACAGTTCCATTTGGAATGAGTCAACCTTTTTGTAAATAGTCTGGTCTTGTAAATAAACTTGGTTGTTTATAAAAGGTTTGTTTTGGTTTGAAAAATTGGTCATACTTTTCTATCCCATCTGATTGTTGTCTGGGGATTTATATTGTCGCTTCCGTATGCACATTAAAATGAATGGGTTGGCGACTCGTCCTAGAACGTTGCATTTAATCGACTAGTGAGGGATGGGCACACACTCGAGGATTGGGGTGTGACACAAGGTCTTAATAAGGTATTAAAGAGTGCCGATTTTATGTCTTGATTGATGTGAAGACTTTGTGCTTGATGTTTGAATCAAGCCACAAACCAAGAGTCATTCACAGCATGAAGTATATTCATATCGGGTCGAAGCCAAGATCTATCAAACTTAGGATCTTCACGAAGTAAGGTATACCAAAGTCTCAAGGTCTTAGGTCAACATTGAGGCATGTCGTTTCCAAGCCTTATCCAATGCGGCGATCAGCGCTAAGTGATCGATTCAAGTCACAAATTAAGGATCATTCCCAACATGTTATATAGTGCAATAAAATGATTTATGGCACACACGAATGAGTGAGCACGCCTTCGGATCATGTACAAGTCAGCTAAAAAGAAAAGATAAGAATCAGCATGTGTGACGCACTTATGTGTGCACTTGAAGATGAAAAAACGTTTGTCACCAGATAGCATTAACAACGATATCTCCTTCATTAAACGGGACACCCTAGTTAAGTCAAGATGCTTGGATCTTGAACCAAGAAGTCTTGGAAAGTTAGCCCTAAGAAGGCTCAATTGAATTAGGAGGACTTGGTCGAGCCGGGATGATGGTAAAAGAATCATTTTATGCATGCCGGTATATGCATGAGTATAATGCGTTGATGTGCTCATTTTTAAGTTGATGGTAGTTTTATATGGACATCATGTATTTAGTCAAGGCATGCCACTATTGATCCGTCATCAACACTGTTTGCAAGTGTTGTACTTACTAGACTTCGATAATATGATGTTTTTCTAGTAGAGAATTAGGAATTTTACTTATTAAGTTCCCCAACTCACTCTACTATCTTTTAGGCTTATGTCAGTTTTGAGAACTACAGTCAAGCTAGAGGAGATAGGAATTCCCTTGTCATATGTGAAAACTTATAGGGTGATATAAAAAGGAAAGAAGAGCTTGTAAATGTACTGTTGTAATATAAAGTAATGTATTATGTGTGATATATGTCATAGTCTTCCAACTATTATTTGTTTGGGAAGTTTGTTTGTTCACATTTCCACATGTGTTTATTTACAAGATAAAAAGAATTAGGATGGCGACAAGTCTAGGACCTCACAAAAATAACCCCAACTGCTCAAAACTCTAGAGATGGAGTTAGGGTTGTTACAATCCATGACCAACCCTTATGGTGGAGCGATTGATCCACAGCCAAATAGCTCGAGTCAACTTGCGTGATTAGTGGATCGACGCACTGCCGATCCCTTGATCAGCCCATGGTCAATCCTTCAATCAAGCCATGGCCGATCCTTTAGTAGTCCTCTTGATTAGGTCGATCGGTTCATGATCAATCCTTAGATTGGTCCATGGCTGATCCCCACTATCGGCGCACTGATTCCATGGCCATTTCTCATAGGTCAAAATTGTGGATGTCACGGCCGAGGCTCGACAATCGACTAGAGGAGGAAGAAGGGAGGAAAAAAGAAAAGAAAAACTTCAAAAACATTAGTATAATCTTAGGAAATTATTAAAATATAAAAAAATTGCATGTCTTTAAAAAATTTGAGAATTGTAACAAACATGTTATTCTATTTAGAAATTCGTCCAGGAAATAAAAATGAAAAAAAGTTATTTCTCAACAGAAATTATTTTCAAAAATAAAAATATTACCAAACACACTCTAAACAATCATTCTTCTCAAATCATTTTCTGTTTTCTGTGCTGATTATTTTGATACATTATTTTCCTTTCCATTTTAAACACATTTTTTCTACTAACAGTCAAAACCATTATCAAGTCTAAAGCTCCTTTTAGAGTTACAATTACGATCTAGGGCGAGCTTGACGCCATATTAAGCTCTACCAATCGGCCATTAGCTTGATAGCGGTGTTGAGCTTATGCATAAGTGTGTGTGTGTGTGTGTGTGTGTGTGTGTGTGTGTGTGTGTGTGTGTGTGTGTGTGTGTGTTTGTGTGTGTGTGTGTGAGAGAGAGAGAGAGAGAGAGAGAGAGAGGACGGTCATAGAGACGAAAACGAAGGGAGGAAACTATGTCATTGAGCATAGCGATGGCAATATGATAGTGATTGTCGACGATGGCAACGGCAGGATGGAGGCTGCGGCAGATGGGGTGTGGGTCTGGGTCTGGGTAGAGGATGGAAGAGAGAGGAGAGGTGGCCGGGTAAATACAAAATGAAACGTCTACACATCGCCGTTTCGTTTCGTCCGCGGAGATTATAGATGAGATTAAAGTAGGAGACAATAGATCCGCCTCTTTCTCATCCCAATCAGTACACCTTTTGAAATCAGCATTCGTACAAACTGAGCATTCCAGGAGGAATGTTTATCTCTATTCCAGTGGTAATCTCCGTTCTCATCTCCTTTTCTAAGGAATAAAACCTGTATTTTGTAAAGCGTACCCTTACTACTACTTTTTCTTACACGATTTTTAAGAACATATTTGACATTTGATCGATCCTCTCAAGTTACCACATCGTTTCGTCTTATAAGATGAGAAGAACAAAAGAAGGGGGGAAAAAGAAAAGCATCTTTGCTTTATTGTTCTCTAAGGAATACATGACATTGTGGGATGGAGACTATAATTCCATTACATTATTGGTCTGAACTTCAATCAGTATCTGTAGAAAATGTCTCCTCTGACGTCGTCTAAGTCACCACGCATCTGAAGCTGCAACAAGAAGTTGAGAATTGGAAGGAATTAGAATTAGGCTGTGAGAAATAAATTGGTCAACTAATCTAGAAAGTTTGACTTCATCTCCAACGACAGCATGAAGAGAGTAAATAACGAATGGATACGACGAAGTAGAACCGAATCTTGGAAAGTTTTGAAAACAAATACTAAGTTGACCATGTATTGACGTAATAGACTTTTGGCTTCACTAATGCAACCATCTCTTCGTAGAAAATGATCTAAGCCACGTGACCAATATAAATTAAATAAAATGGCGTCGGTCTGAAGTATGCACTTATTTTTAGAGCTTAACATCTATATCCATTACTATCCCTTGTTCACAGAGAGGTTAGGTAGATATTGCTTTTTCCTTCGCGCTCTTGTACTTCATTAAAGAAAACAAAGAAAATAATTTTCCCTAAATGACAAAGTATGTATAACAAGTTTGATCTAAAAAGACAAGAACCTTATTAGATTTGATCTAAAAAGACAAGAACATTATTAGATTTGATCTAAAAAGACAAGAACATTATTAGATTTTCGCTTAGGTTCGGTTGATTATACTCTATGTAACTGTGATTAGGGCTAGACTTTGCATATGGTGTATAGCACGAATCTCGTAAATTCACCTGTTTGAGAGAGAACCCAGTCGTCATCACCACCAACATGCCATGCAAAGTAACCTTTAAGTCCTTTTTCCCCGGCGTACACGACCTTGGTAGAGATGGTTTGTGTATCATCGTAGCTGATCCATGTTGTCCCGGAATAGCAGTAGGCGGACACAACCGTGGAGTTGTATACCGTGGTCGCGCTGTTTTGGGATATGTATTTCTTGATATTATTGTACACGATTGTCCCATCGGAGGATATTGCCGGCCCAGTGAAGGGTGCGAAGTAGCTGTGATCGTTGGCATTTGAGAGGACGAATGCGTGCCCATAGAAGGAAGCCGAGCACAATTTGCTCCGCTGGCATGCCGGCCTGAATCCATGCTCTCACCCCGATGTCTCCACTTATGCCGTTCCCTGAAATTAAAAAGGACCGATGATTTCAGATGCAGCATATATCAAGAAAATTGCGAGTTTGATAAGCACAAGTGAAGGATATTAAATGAACAAAAATTGTTCACGTTAATTACTCGTGGAATGACACAGTATGCTTTGAATGGGAGACCATGCTGTGATTCTTTTGAGATTGAGGTAACAAAATTCAAAGTCACGATACAAAAAATTAAGAAAACTCCGTTGTGCCTCAGAATAGTTAAAGTTTATTACCCAAAAAAACAAGTCAAAGTTGCCACCCTACCTGGATCATAGAGAGCAGCAAGTGGTCCTGTGGTGGAGGACCAACCGGGTCCAAAGAAATCATAGGACATTGCATTGATCCAATCCAAGCTCGCCGCCATGGCGGCCACAGGATATCCGCATGGGACCAGTAGTGCGGCGAGTAATAGACTGCCGCCGACAAAAGCAAAGCATCCTTGCCCGAGCTGGCTGCCTCAGCAGCCGCCATGGTCCGCCACTCCTGGAGAAGCAACCCCAAGTTGGTCATCTTCTCATCAGTGTCCGGGTATTCCCAATCAAGATCAAGGCCATGAAAGCCGTTGGACCGAGCGAGGGCTATGGAGGAATCGATGAAACTCTTTCGGGAGCTAGACTGGCTCGCCATGGCCGCAAAGGCAGTCGCATTCGAGCTGCCACCGCCAATGGACAGGAGGGTTTTGACCGATGGGTTCTTCTGCTGGACGTCACTAGTGAAGGCTGCGAAAGTCTGGGCGTTTGTCGACGATATGACTACCTGATTTGTCGATGCATCGAGGTCAGCGAACGCGCAGAAGAGATGAGTGAAGAGGGTCGAATTGATGTTGGAGGCTGTGATGCCGCTGTTCGGGAACCAATAGCCTCCTTTGACGTTTTGGGCCATGCATGAGTTAATTTGGAGGAGAGACAGAAAGGAGAAGAAGAGAAAGAGAAGGATATGATTGTTGCTGGAAGCCATTTTTGATGAGTAATGTGGAGGAGGTTGTACATGTTTGAGCTGGTTTTATAGAGGATTTGTTGGACTCTATGCACAGGCTGTGGCTTAAGTTTCGTGTTAATTCTAGAGTTCTGACTTTTTCCTAACTCTAGTCTAGAACATCAGGCTTAGTGAAATGTGGATAATGGTCGTGACTAAGAATTTTATGCAAATAAGGCATTTTCTCGTGCTCGACTGACCCAGTCAAGTAAGAAGGAGGAATTCCTTTCTCCCACTACCTTTCACGATAAATTTGAACCATTATATATATATACACATGGGCTGCAAAGTGAAATTAATGTATGAGTGTTAGTTCATATTCTATATTGAATTTGGACGATTGAAAATGGTAAGTCCCATAAGGCTCCTCCAAATTTGACTATCCCAGTTCAATTATAATTAATGTATGTACTAGCCTATAAAATACTTGCTTGGCTACATGTGGTAATCTTTAGATTTGATGGTTCAAACAGTCCAATCCAATATCTAATATTACATAATGGGGCAGACTCGTATGTTGATTTTTTCTTTCCAAGACTCTTTCTAACGGAAGGAGCATTGCATGCACCAAATGCATGTGAACTCACTCCATCCGAACCATCAGATCATGCAAGTTCATGCGAAATTCACGTGATTACGTGAGCGAGATGAAAGAGTCTAAAAATGGCAGTGAAATTTGTCAACTATGATGCTAATGGAGCTGACCATCCCCACCATCATATCATGCGAGTCTCACATGAAATTCACAAAATTAAGTGGCCGAAATAAAGCGATCCGAAAATGGTAGTCAAATTTGTCGTCTATGATGAGTGTGGAACTGAGTTATATTAGTTGATTTTTCAATGGTCAACCGTCCTTCAGGCGCGGAAAGCGATGATAATTAAAGGAACCGCAAGATGCAGCAGCCGACAAGGTAAATAGCGAAATGGTTAGACAGAACTCGCCGAAGTGGAAGTCAACGTTAATGAATGCAAAAACCAGATCGCTACTCCATTCGGTCCGCTTACGTGTAAGATTCGATCAACACGATCCCATGTGTTGTTGATGTAACATGCAAGTTTCGCACGTTAATTCGTGAAGAGTTCGTTCGATTTTCTTGGTCAACGCCGGAGCTGACGGCGCATCATCATCCGTTAGATTATCCTGTTGGTTGAGCAAATAATGGCAAGTGTCTATGATACGGGACACGTATCGTTTCTCTATGGAGACTGTGCCAGGAGTCGAAGGAGCAATTTTGTTAAAAAGGGTATCTCGGTTCTTGTTAGCAACGTAACTCAAAATGATTGATCGAGACCTACAAACTTGTGCCGACAGAAAGGTAGCTCTCCCCCCATCACCATCCTCTGGTTGTGTCCAAAGGAGAAAAGCTTCGCCTTTTCGAGTAGCAGCATGATTCTCGTAGCTTTTTGCCGGCGGCTGCAGGGTGCCGCGAGCGCAAACCTCGTGGAATGTGTAAAACAAACTTCCCGTTGTTCATACCTGCACGTATGCTCGGGTCATCTTGCCTGCTTGTCTTGAATTATCCATGCTGATTAACCATAGAGAAGATGAGCATATGTACCATGATTCATCTGTCATTTGTACGCTTTCGAGGCATTGGACGGCATTGGATATGCAATCTTGAATCTCTTCTGTCGGATTCCCTTTGTTCATATTCTTACACAGACTTGAAGCTCTGATGGCTGATGACATTAGACGTATTTCGGATCGACGATAGCATGACTGAGAAATTCGAGTGGATTGAGGAGCTACAGCATACGTAATATGTAGATTTCAGTAGTGTAAATAGAAATAAAAGCTATATATATTGACGGATTGAACTATGCTTAGTCCACAAATGCATGATTGGATTCTCAGTCAAATTAATCACGTTGGTGCTATCACACATAATGCATATGTTCGATTGTTCCTCACCAGAATTCCTTAGTTGCTGCTTCATTCGCAAAAGTTACAGCAGCTATCTAGAGTCACATACTCAGCTTCAGCAATTGCAAGGGTAATTGAATTTCACTTCTTTGAAAATCACGAAACGATCATGCAATTCATTATTTGAGAATTGCCAGAGGTGTTCTTTTTGTCAATTTTGTAAACTATGAAGTCAGCGTCTCAATGTCCCAATAACATGAAATATGAGTTGTTAAGATATCCTGTGATGATTTGTTTCACAACAGTCAAATGCAATTCCTTAAGATTAGAAACGAGCGCACATCCATAAGCAAAACAAAATATCAGTTCTAGATGCTACCAAGTACAATATTGATCCTATCATTCTCTTATATAGCTTAGCATTGACAAACTTACATTTATCATCCTTGTCAAATTTGGTTGATGAAGGCATTGGTGTATCAATTCTCATGTTTCCATCCCAAAATTCTTCACTAATTCTCAAGCGTTTCTTTTCTTGAAGTGTGAAAGTGCCACCTTTGGTTTGTTTGAGTTGTAGTTCAAGAAAGAAGTTTAGTTTCCCCATCGTCCTTATTTCAAACTTGTTGTGCATGATATTAGCAAATTCTTTGCAAATAACTCATTAATAGATCCAAAGATGATATCATCAATATATATCTAAAAGCTGAATATGATCTTTCTCTTGCATAATGAAGTTGTATCAACTTTTTCTTATTCAAAATATTTTTCAACAAGAAAAGTATACAACCTTTCATGACAAGCTCTTGGAAACTTACTTGAGTCCATAAAGAGCTTTCTCGAGTTAATAAACACAACTGGTCTTATTAGGTTCTTCAAATCATTATGGCTGCTGTACAAACACTTTCTCTTTAATATAACAATTTGGAAAGACATTTTTCACATCCATTTATATGCATAAACCAACAACAATATCTCAAGTGAATTAACTTTAGGGTGTCACAATTATAATGTCAAAGCAAGACCTCCTCCAGTAGGTGTGTGGTTAGGAGACGAACCACGCGGAAGCTTATGAGCCTGTAACAATCCGGTCTGACAAGGGTGGAGAGTGTTTGCTATGACTGGAATGCTCGAATAAGGAGCAGCTCCTGACAAGCTTCTAGGATGAGACTAGACATTTTTTAGTTGGTTTTAAATAGGATTTATTTGACCACATGCGCATGTTGTAGCTTAAGTTTCATATTAATTCTAGAGTTTTGACCTCACCTAACTCTAGTTTAGAACATCAGGTTTA
Source organism: Eucalyptus grandis (assembly GCF_016545825.1). Taxonomy (NCBI): domain Eukaryota; kingdom Viridiplantae; phylum Streptophyta; class Magnoliopsida; order Myrtales; family Myrtaceae; genus Eucalyptus; species Eucalyptus grandis. The sequence continues at coordinate 2,696,843 of NC_052614.1, read as the reverse complement.
ACGAAATGTGGATAATGATCGTGACTAAGCACTTTCATGCTAATAAGGCCTTTTCTTTTGCTCGAATGACCGAGTCAATTAAGAAGGAAATTCTTTCCCGCACTCTCTTTCACGATAGATCTAAGTGATTCGAACCTTTATATAAATATACACACACGGACTGCAAAGAGAAATTAGTTTACGGGGGTGAGTTCATATTCTAAATTTAGTTTGGACCATTGAAAAGGGTGGCTCCCATGTGGGTTCTCCAAACCTGAGAATCCCGATTCAATTTTAAGTAATATATGTACTAGCCACGTAAAATACTTGCTTGGTACATGTGCTATTCTCTAAAATCGTAGTTGACTTTATCTTTTGAAAACTCTTTAAGTGGAGCATGAACCCACTCCATCTCAACGATCAAATCATGCGAGTCACCAGATCATTCTGACTAAATTAAATAATAAAAATTCATGTTACGATATGTCATGCTAAGTAAAATGGTCAACATCTAGATCAACAATTTCCGATCAATTCAAGTCATCCAATGCCAACCAAAATGAAAGGAGAAAAAAATAATAGAAAAAGAAAAGGAAAACAAAAATTATAAAAATATATATATATACAAAAAATTGTCAAAATATTATTTAAAAATATTCACATCAGCACTAATTATACACATAGAACGGCTAACATTCATGTCAGCGATTTCCAACCTACGTCAGTCAAATGGACTAAATTAGTACTAATATGAAAAGATTTAAAACTAAATTAATTAAATTGAAAAGTTTAAAACTGAATTAATACCAACGTATTATGTTTATTAGTTTTGTTAGTATTTTTCCCTTAACAGTTTACTAGACAAAAGAAGGAACACTTGAACTAGCAGTGAGCAAGATGGATGACCGAATTAGGACTGCCCGAGTTGGACCAAACTAGCCGATTGTGGACAGTTCTAGGGAGCGCTGCTCCGGTTCTCGTACTGCCCGAACTGAATCAATTAATGTGTATATATATATATATTTGTCAATTTCTTAAAAATTAGCACCGTGAAGCGTGAAGTTAAGAGTGTAAACTCAAACCCTAATCAATAATCTCGTCTTAGCTCGCCAGCTCCCGAGATGCCTCGTTCTTCGGTCACTCTTCACAGACTGAGTTAGTCACAGTCGTGCCTAGCTGCCTCCGCCTCACTCTCTCTCTCTCGCTTCTCACGCATCGTCTCTTTCCCTCTCGTCCCTCTCGTTCTACTCTCAAATGGCAGCGCGGCGCCACCTTCTCTTGCCTAAGTCACATCCCTTTCGCTCGAGCTTCACGCCTCCCTCTCGCGGTATCGTCTCGACTCTCGCCTCCTCTCTTGCTCTGTTTCTCGCATCTCGATCCTCGTCAAGGTAATGATCTGTATTTTGCCCTTTTGTGTCGCACTTTCCGTGTCTCGCGGTTCATTTTCACTTGACTTTTGCTTGATTCTCGGTCTAGTTGTGTTCTGCGAAGGCAAAAGTCTCTGAATCGTCCAATCACTTCAACCTATATTAAGATAGAAGAAAGAATATTGCCAGATGCGTGCGGTTTGGGGTCTGATGTGCCCGTCGCTCAGTCATCTCAAGCCGATTGTGAGAACGACGCCTTGAGTTCGTGGTGTGATCGGGCAAAGGCTGAGAATAAATGGAGCAAGCGATCAGTTCCATTGGACCGCTCAGGAACTGAATCGATTCTAGAAACTGAGAACCAGATCCCTCTGATCTGGTTCTCGGTTCCTAGGTGGGATCGAACTGAATCGGAAATTAATCACTCCTAACTTCCTAACTTATAACTTGAACTGCCTCTAAATGGTAAAAACCATATACATTTTTCAAAAAATATTGCAATTAATTGGGAAAAAAAATGCCACTGGGACAAACGAAGTACTAGGCAACCCAATAAGTTGACAAAAGATTCTCTCTATGGTATTAGTATTCACAGCATTGGATTTATGCAATGTACAATCAGCGAGGAAGCAATTCAGAAATCGATGCATCATTGACTGAATGAATTGCTTCCTTGAGCAAGCACTTGCCATCCTCATCTTCATCCTCGGTAATTGAAAATGCAGGCTTCTTGGGGAAGTTCACAGCTGAGGATTCATTCTTGAGCATTGAATAGACTTCCAACATGGATGGCCTGTCCCCAGCCTTCTCTTGCACGCATAGAAGAGCCACTTGCATGCATCTCAAGAGCTTACAGGATGATGAAGAGTCATCCAAAGACGGGTCAATGAACTCCATGCATTTATCGTCTTTCCACTGCTCATATGACTGAAATTAAGAACGCCAGTTGGTTAAAAGTCAAAATCCATGTTCCTAAAATTGAGCCCAGAAAATTTTGGAATCACAAATAATCTCTACTTACATAATCGAGAAGATTCAGATTTTCATTCAGGCCGTAGTAACATGACGCCCTTCTACCATTGATGATTTGCAACAGCAGTACCCCAAAGCTATAGACGTCGTACTTCATCGAGTATATGCCCTTCCTCACATATTCTGGCGGAACATACCCGCTGTGTTGTAAATCGGCGTCGCAGCGGAAGCGGATCGTAAGTTTGCAATTATGTCGGGAGCTATAGAAATCGATCGAAATAAAACGATGAACAATAAAATGACAGGACACCAGAAATTTACGTGGTTCGGTCCGAATGTCGGAACCTACGTCCACGGGGAGAGCCATCAAATCAATCCACTATAAATCGGAGAATTACAGGATTACAATCACACTCATGCACTCAAGTGTTTCTCAGCCTTACTTTATACCCGATACCCACGGTGTTTAACAAAACAACTCAATGGACTCAACTCAGCACAAAACCTCTCTGAGCTCTCTCGTCTCTCACACTCTCTCGAGCTCTTTCTTCTCGCTCTCTCTCGAGCTCTTTTCTGTTTTGCTCTATATCGCATCTTCAGACGTCTTCTCTTTATATAGGGAGAACGGCAGAGGACAAGACAAAACAAATGAAAATAAATGGCCTCATTAAATGCTGCAGCGCAGGCGCCCACAAGACAAGCCGCAATCGGCACCGAACGCCCACCATATTTGTAGGCATGCATGCAGATCGTGCATGTGCATGTGCAAGCATTTAATGAGGCAGAGGAGAGTCAACAATCGTGTGCCTTCGATCCGTGAAATGATGTGGGCCGAAGTCTTCAAATTTCTTGTTCTCGGAGAGAGGCATGCGTAAAAGAGGAGTCATCTTCATGCATTTGCAGCAGGTGGTGGGTCCAATATTTAATGCAGAAGATTGTGGACTTCCTCTTTCGGCATAAGACAATCTCTCTTCTCTGACTTTGCTTTGCATGCTTGAAGAATTTAAAACCCCATGCAACTTTCTTTGGCTTCTTCATTTCCACGCATACGCACGAAGAGATGGGATTAATGCCGGAACAAAATAATTCGAAGACATCACAAAGTCTCTCCTGAACTTTGTTTAGTCGGCTAAATTTATGCGTATTAATCTAACGGGCTCAAACTTGAGACACAATATAACAATTCTCTACATTGGCTCGACGTTTGAGACCAAGTTATAGTGATTATTTTTCATGCACGGCTCTCCCAACGCCCCGATGGGCGCTCATACTCTACAGACGCCAATCGAGCTCATACAGAGCTCGAGCTTTGCTAGAGGAACATGCTTCGTCATCATATCTGCTGGGTTCTCCGCTGTTGCTATTTTCTTCACAACAATTTTACCCTTCGTTATGACATCTCGGATGAAATGGTACCTAATGTCGATATGTTTTGTTCGCTCGTGATATATTGGATTGTAAGTCAAATATATCGCACCTTGATTGTCACAGTGTATGGAGACACTTTTCTGCTCCAGTCCAAGGTCCGAGAGTAAACCCCTTAGCCATATCGATTCATTTGCAACAAAGGTTAGTGCCATGTACTCCGCCTCAGTCGAAGACAATGCAACATCATCTTGTAAAGACGCTTTCCAACTTATTGCACCACTGCGCAAGTGTAAACACGTACCGCTAGCGATCTGCGATCATCCAAGTTACCGGCGTGATCGAATCCACGTACCACGTGGTCTCATTGCCATTGACGTTCTCGATACATAATGCCGACGTCTGCTGTCCCTTTTAGATATCGAGGATCCATTTCACGGCTTCCCAATGAGTCTTACTGGGTGCTTCATGTAACGCCGACAACACTTCTAGCTTTGTGAAATGTTAGGTCTAGTACATACCATGGCATACATAATACTACCAACTGCACTAGAATAAGGAACACGGGACATATGTTCCTCCTCCTTCTCAGTTTGTGGTGATAACTTGTCAGAAAGTTTGAAATGTGCAGCTAAAGGAGTACTTACAGATTTTGATGACTGCATATTAAAACGTGCCACGATCTTCTCAATGTATTTCTTTTGAGACAAACGCAACGTTCTGCAGCTTTGTCACGCAAAATTTCCATACCCAATATTTTCTTAGCAGCACCTAATTCTTTCATTTCAAACTCAGCACTCTTTGCCGCTTCAACACATCAATATCGGACATATGTTTAATTTGCTATTAACATATCATCAACATATAATAGCAAATAAATCAAAGACCCATCCTCTAATCTCTAAAATAAACACAACTATCAAATTGACTTTTCGAATAATATTGACTAGTCATGAAAGCATCAAACGCTTATACCACTATCTAGGAGATTGTTTCGGTCCATACAAGGATTTCTTCAATAAGCAAACATGGTCTTCCTTACACGGAATAGCAAATCCCTCGTGCTGCTTCATGTAAATTTGTTCCTCCAATTCACCATGAAGAAATGCCGTTTTTTCACATCTAGCTGCTCGGCTCAAGGTCTGTGCAACAACTAAGGCAAGTAATACACGAATAGAGGTATGTCTTACCACGGGAGAGAACACTTCATTGTAGTCGATGCCCTCTCGTTGAGTATACCCCCTTGCAACAAGTCTCGCCTTGAACCCGGGCTGCCTCTACCAGGGAATGCCCTCTTTCCATTTGTAGACCCATTTGCATCCGACAATTTTCGACTTTTGGGTACTTTGATCAACTCCATGTCGATTTCGATAGAGTGATTCTATTTCTTCACTCATAGCCTCTAGCCACTATGATGACTCGGCACTAGCCATCGCCTCGAATAGGATGAAGGCTCATCCATCTCCACCTCATCACCTACGGTTAATGCATAGGCAATATCCAGAATAACCATAACGTACCGGTGGTTTAATTTGCCTTCTTTGTCTGCCCGTGGCTATGTTGTGTTGTGGCTCGCTGGTTGTTCGGTATCACCGTCTTCGGGAATTGTGGCCTCATACGCAATCTCTTCCTCTGTTACCTCGAGGTCTTTGGAGACTCACCTGAATCTCCACCTCACTTCGACACCATGATCCGTTTGCTCGCTGGTTGAGTCTCAAGATTCCTCTTTTGAAGCATTGCGGTCTCGTCGAAGATCACGTCTCTGGCGATTAGAAAACCGGGTGATCTAGGATCGGTGCACCACAAATGGGTAGCCTTTCACCCCTTGTGCATAACCCGAAATATGCACTTTTTTCGCCCTCGGCTCAAGCTTACCATCTCGCATGAGCATATGCGAGGACATCCGAATATTCGTAATCCGGAGTAATCAACAGGTTTCCCCGACCATACTTCTTCAGGAGTCTTCCACTCGATAGCAGAAGATGGAGATCGATTAACCAGGTAACACGCCATATTTATTGCTTCGGCCCAAAATTCCTTGCCCAATCCTGCATGCGAAAGCATGCAGAGCTTCGCTCGAGTAGAGTTCTGTTCTTCCGTTCGCTACGCCATTCTGCTGTGGTGTCCCGAGGAAGCGTGCGGTGTCTCACAATCCCTTCCTTTTGGAGAACTCGGTAAAGTCCTTACCACGAACTCCATGCCATTATCGGTTCTCGGGCACTTGATTTGTTTACTTGACTGCTTCTCAATCAATGCCTTAAAATTCTTGAAGCGATCAAATACCTCAATTTGTGCTTCGGGAAGTACACCCATACCTTCCTTGAATAATCGTCGATGAATGTCGGCATATATCGGCACCTCCTTTCGGCCGGAGGCTGGAGACGGTCCCCAAACATCTGAATGAATGTATTCGACTGGTTGCTTGGTCGAATGTAGAGCTGTACCAAATTTAACACGACGTTGCTTCCCGAAGATGCAGTGCTCACAGAGGTCCAGCTTTCCTGTCTTCTGACCTTTCAGCAACCCCTTTTCACTCAGCATCGTCATACCTGCCTCACTCATGTGTCCCAATCGCATATGCCATAACTGAGTCAGATTTGAGTCTGACTCACCTGATGAAACTGCAGCAACTTCGGTCACGGTTTCTCTCAGTAAATGATAAAGAGAATTCGCCTTCTTCCCTTTCATCACTGTCAAGGCACCTCGAGAGATCTTCAGCACTCCACCTTCAGCTGTGTATTTGCACCCGAGGTCATCGAGTGTTCCCAAAGAAATAAGGCTCTTCTTGAGCTTCGGTACGTGCCTTACGTCTGTCAACGTCCGTTCTACGTCATCATGCATTCGGATCCGAACTGTTCCTATCCCCACAACCTCGCAGGCTGCATTATTCCCCAAAAGAACTCTACCACCATCTGCAGTTTGGTAGGTAGTGAACCAGTTCTTGTGAGGAGTCATATGATAGGAACATCCAGAATCTAGCACCCATTCGTCTTCTGACGAACTCGTAGATACACATAGGACAGCCTCGGCATCACTGGTACTCTCCTCGGCAACATTCGCCACGCTGCTTGTGGCATTTTGCCAAACACCTTTATTTCTTAGCTTTGGACAATCTCTCCTTATGTGCCCCTCCTCGTGACATTCAAAGCACTTCACGCGACCTTTTGATTTTCTATGTCGCGACTTCGACCTGCTTTTGCTTTGGCTTCTGTTGTTGGGCCTCCGATATTGGTCTCTACCTCGAATCACCAGTCCACGCGCTACATCTTGCGCTAGGCGTCATCACGCAACTTTCTCTACCACTCCTTTGAAAACAGGGCAGATTTTACCTCCTCGAGGTAATCGTAGTACGCCTGCGTAACAAGGAGTCGGTAAAGTGCTCCCATGACTCCGGTAAAGACGCCAACAACATCATGCCTTGTTCTTCATCATCTAAAATCTTGCCAACATTCTTCAAGTCCATCATGAGTTTATTAAACTCATCTAGGTGAATCTAATGGACGTACCTTCGGTGTATTGGAACCGGAACATTCTCTTTAGCATATATAAGCGATTGTTCAAACCCTTCTTTACATAGAGGGCCTGAAGTTTAGCCCATAACGCTGCGGCATCCTCCTCCTCGGCCACCTCTATTAGCACTTCATCCGATAAGTTCAACAGGATGATGCTCTTGGCCTTCTCCATTAGCTCGTCCTTTTCAGCATCTCGCATTGTTTCAGGCAACTGAGCCTTGCCCTCCAATGCTTTGGCTAATCCTTGAGTTGTTAATAGTGCCTTCATCTTGACGCTCCACAACCCGAAGTTGTTCCTTAGTTAAATTTCTCAATTTCTACTTTTGCTCAGACATAATTGCAAAGTCTTAGCTCGATACCAATTTGTTGTAAATCGGCGTCGCAGCGGAGCGGATCGTAAGTTTGCAATTATGTCGGGAGCTATAGAAATCGATCGAAATAAAACGAGGAACAATAAAATGACAGGACACCAGAAATTTACGTGGTTCGGTCCGAATATTGGAACCTACGTCCACGGGGAGAGCCAGCAAATCAATCCACTATAAATCGGAGAATTACAGGATTACAATCACACTCATGCACTCAAGTGTTTCCCAGCCCTACTTTATACCCAATACCCACAGTGTTTAACAAAACAACTCAATGGACTCAACTCAGCACAAAACCTCTCTGAGCTCTCTCGTCTCTCACACTCTCTCGAGCTCTTTCTTCTCGCACTCTCTCGAGCTCTTTTCTGTTTTGCTCTATATCGCATCTTCAGACGTCTTCTCCTTATATAGGGAGAACGGCAGAGGACAAGACAAAACAAATGAAAATAAATGGCCTCATTAAATGCTGCAGCGCAGGCGCCCACAAGACAAGCCGCAATCGGCACCGAACGCCCACCATATTTGTAGGCATGCATGCAGATCGTGCATGTGCATGTGCAAGCATTTAATGAGGCAGAGGAGAGTCAACAATCGTGTGCCTTCGATCCGTGAAATGAGGTGGGCCGAAGTCTTCAAATTTCTTGTTCTCGGAGAGAGGCATGCGTAAAAGAGGAGTCATCTTCATGCATTTGCAGCAGGTGGTGGGTCCAATATTTAAAGCAGAAGATTGTGGACTTCCTCTTTCGGCAGAAGACAATCTCTCTTCTCTGACTTTGCTTTGCATGCTTGAAGAATTTAAAACCCCATGCAGCTTTCTTTGGCTTCTTCATTTCCACGCATACGCACGAAGAGATGGGATTAATGCCGGAACAAAATAATTCGAAGACATCACAAAGTCTCTCCTGAACTTTGTTTAGTCGGTCAAACTTATGCGTATTAATCTAACGGGGCTCAAACTTGAGACACAATATAACACGCTGTATGCAAGAACAAAAATTGGTTTTAAGCAGCAGACTTTTAGTAGGAGAATACCTATCAGGTAAAACTAGGAGGGCGTAGTTAGCTCTCTTACTACGTCCCGACAATTCGGCTGGTATTTGCTTCAATGTCATCCTTCTTGAATATTCTCGCCAAACCAAAATCTGATATCTTGGGGTTCATTTCATCATCTAGCAAAACATTGCTGGCTTTCAAGTCTCGATGAATTATTGTGAAATTCGAGTATTCTTGGAGATAAAGAAGCCCCTGTGTAATGCCTTCTATGATATGAACACGTTTCATCCAATCCAGCGAATATTTCCTTATTGGATCTGCATCATCAAAACCTAAAGACTATCAGAACCGGAAGCGAAATTAGAGCATTGCAAACCATTGTGTACCCCAAATGCTAAAAAGGGTCTAGCTGCCCTAGCCATTTTAGCGGAACTGGGGACCCATCTAAGCCTCTTGGAGTATCACACTAGATGTCACTTAAAAACACCTGGGTTTTGCTCAATGAATATTAAGAAGCAAGGAAGATGTCAAACCAAATAGGTAGAAGTCCAAGCTCTTATTTGGCATGTACTCATAGATCAGCATCTTTTCTTCCCTGTTGGTACAAAATCCAATAAGGCGAACGAGGTTGACATGTTGCAGGCTGGCGGTGAGCATAACTTCGTTCTTGAACTCCTCGAGCCCTTGGTTTGAAGTTTTCGAAAGTCTCTTCACTGCAATGTACTGTCCTTTGGGCAACTTGCCCTGAGCAACAGGTACGCTGATGGTCAGAACAGGGCAACTGACTTCCACTTGAACATGGTAGACTAACAAAATTTTTCAGTGTTTATGCTGGAAGACAGTGTTTTGTCTATGACATAAGTCACATAACCCCAAGGAACATTAATGAAAAACAAAACTTGAGCAGAAGGCATCCAAGTCCAACCTCCTATAATGAAACTTACAAGCTTGCATCCATCATTAAGAAGACCTACGCTGCATCACTAAAAATCTCAAGCTTTCTGCTTTTAGAGGCATGTGGCTTCAATGATTGAAATTGCGAGTATAAACCAACCAACTGGCAGCTGCTACAGCGAAAGCCGGCATACCTATGCCTAACATATGAAAAGATTTGCTCTCTCATAGTACGGGTAGCAAGTTCCCATTACCTTTTTTTTTTTTTGTCGAAAAGTTCCCATCACCTTCACTTTCTCAATTATAAATCACACTATAAATGAGAAGGACCACATATTCTTGAGCGTAAAAAATAAGAAAAACATTTGGGGGTGAGTTAATTTCCATGCTTGCATTATGCAACAACGAACGCATGTTATAGAGCAAAAGGACCAAATCTGGCCCTCAATCGTGGTTCGTTTTCCCAACACATACTTCATAGGATTTGCAATGAAACAGAAAATAATAATCTTTAGCTTAAGAATGGCCTCATATATTTTACCTTGTAAACAGGTCCAAATCCACCCTCTCCAAGCTTATTTTCACTTGAGAAATCATCAGTTGCTATTTTGAGGGTAGCATAACCAAATGTTCGCAGACTACGAGTACCACTCTCAAGACTTTCACCTTTACACACCATAGTCTTTAATCGGCTACTAAATCCTTTTATTACACCCGAAATACCTGCGAACCAACATCAAGAAAATGTGTCTAGAACTTTAATTCTTCCGAAGTCCACGTTCCTGATTCCAACAAAATTACAGTAATCCTCCAGCAAAGTTTAGAAAACGTACCTTTTGATTTCAATGTTCTCCTCTGTAAGTAGCATATCAGGCCAAATATAAGGAGAACAATTACAGCAATCGAAATAAGCATAACAAGCCAGAACCATCGCCTGTGTTGCTGATCTTCACTGGCCTCTTGAGCTGACAAGGCAATTAAGTGCTTGAATTACATTTAGTTCTACATTTTCAATGCAATAATTTTTAAAACCTTCAGAAATTCCTGTGAGGTACTTAATCCTAACCTGTCCGAGAAAGGACCCAGTTCTGATCATTGCCGACCTGAAACACACTGTAACCAAGGAGCCCCTTTTCCTTGGCATAAGTTACTTTGGCTCGGATGGCCTCCACATCATCGAAATTGATCCATACCGATCCCTTTCTGAAAAGGTTCACCACATATGTACCATCATAAACAGGACTGGCTCCATAACCAGAATCTCGGACATAAGATTTTATAGCCTTGTATCCAAATGACCCATCCGCCGTCACAGCATGCCCCACTGCTGGATGGCCAATGGCATCGGCGCTCGAATCCTGAAGCTGCCAAGCATAGCCATGGTAGGGCAAGCCCAGAACCAGCTTTCTTGCAGGAAATCGTCTAGTCAGCAACCAAGTTATGCAGAAGTCTCTGTTGTTCTGGCTTGCTGGGTCAAATAAAGCTGCGTGAGGGAGCGCAAATCTTTCCCTGGTGGGGAGATGGTAATCATACGCATTTAGGTGAACCCAATCCAAATTTCTCTGAATTGAGTCAAGTGGGTAACTCACGGAGTTAAAAATGGGTTGACAATACACGGCCATTACTAGCAGCAACGGAGGTTTCCCAGATTTTCTTGATTCGTCATCTACAGCATCTCTCCACTCCCGCAAAAGGGCACTCAAATTGGTCATGTTAATGCTCCCACTGGGCAAGACCCCATAGAGATCAACCCCACTGAACCCATAAAGCCTTGCCTTTCCTATCGTAGATTCGATAAAGGACATTCTTGAAGAAGACTCACCGAGCATCGAAACGAAAGCTGAAGGATCCTCTCGGCCTGCCCGCACTGATAGCAGCGTGGTGATCGAAGGGTTCTTGCGTTTCACGGTGCTCGTGAAGGTGGAGAAGAATTGCTCAGTGGAGGAGTTGACGGAGAGCTGATAGGTCGAAGAGTCAATGTAAGCAAAAGCGCATATGAGGTGAGAGAACAAAGAGGAATCGATGTCTGAGACCGGGATTTCGTTGCCAGCGTAGAAGTAACCGCACTTGACCCACGTTTGTGCCTCCGAAGATGGGCGGAGGCACAGGAAAAAAGATGAAGAGACATGCGATTTTGCCTTCGCCCGCCATGAGAGAAGGCTGGGAACAGAATGTGAAAGCGGAAGTGGGTGGCTTGAGATTACGGGAGGAGGAAGAAGACCGCTCTTCTGGGGCCTTTAGTCGGGTTTACGTAGGAAACAAGAACTCGAGTGTCGTCGCTTCTACAGCCAGATCAGTGTACGACGACGGTTGATTCCTCGACCGTTGTTTGGTCAAGGTTCACTTTCGGCGAATTCTTGCAACGTGGCGCATGGAGAGCGACTCATTTTTTGCGGGATGCCATCGCTACGCTGTCTTGAGTCTACTGGTGCCTTCCGCCCGGGTCGGGGTCGTGGTCGTGGCCGTGGACTTCTCATTTTGGGAAAGGTCAAAAGCTAAAAAAAACAGTAATAATCTTAAATTATATGCAGACATATTTAGTTTAAATTTTTTTCTATGACACCAAAAGTCTCAAATTGTAAATTTGTGATACATTTACCTTTTTCCAAAGTTTTGTCAATAAAACCATTAAAAACTACCTATAGAGACATCAAAAAGTAAACATTAATGGTGCCCATCTTAAGGGTGAGTGGTTCTAAATTCCGTACAAATTCCACCTGAAATCTAAAACCTACCGATTGTGTATATTTTAGAATCTAGAACATACTCTACATACCCAAAAATTTGGAACGTACCTTGTTACGAGGTTAAAATCAATTTTAGGTTTACCCAGATTCCACCTATATTATCAATTAAACAATTATAGTAAATTATCATATTTAATAACCATTACTTGCTATTATAATTCACTGACAATAATTTATATTTAGACACTCGAAAAAAGTCAAGTATTAAACAAGTAAAAATCTCAGTCATAAAATGAAAACTCATATAGTAGTTCTAAATTATACACTTATTATCCAACATTATAGGATATTGCAAGATCACGCAAAAACATAAATCAAGAAAAACACAAAAATTTGTTCCAAGTTTTAGGTTTCAAGTTTCACTAATTGAGAACTTGGAACCTACTCGTCAAAATGAGATATTTAATTTTTACAACTCAAAACCTACTATGCATATTTTAGATCCTAAAACCTGGATCCACCAGTCCAATTCTTAGGTTTCAGGTTTTACCTTGAAACCATGCTCGCTCCTAGTCCACATGACACAAATAAAATTAAAATCACGTTATTTTGGCTGAAAATTCATTTAACAAAATATTGACAAAGGATAAATATGTCTCAGTTAAAATAGTTTAGGGTTTTTTATGTTAAAAAAAAGGGTTCGGAATAAATGTCATGTTGAGTATAATTTAAATCTTTTTTATGGCTTTTTCCCTTTTGGGAATGAATGTGATTGACCAAATATACGGGTCATGTGTCACCGCATCCAACCGATGATCAGGCCTATCTTGTTATGCGTCTCTATACGTGTTCTTTTCATTGCTTCCCCCCCGGGTTTACATTTTAATAACATTCTAACTCATTCCTTTAAGATCCTTTTACTCTATTGGTTATTGAAATCCATTCTTTTCCTTTGCATTCTTAATGTGTTTATGTGCTGACTATCAAACCCATGTTATTGTTAGTGTTGGGAATTACCGATTCCTAAAACAGATTCAACACTAAATCGAACCCCTAAAACGAATGCGGAAGACGAGCCTAGAAACAAACATGTATCACCGATCTTAAGGCACATCACATAAATGAACGTACCTTTGTTTCCACAGACTAAACCCCGGTGTTGCGAATTAAAAAGGAATAATCCACGCCATTCTTTAGAGGATTCTTCTTTACTGTTCTTCGGGAGAAAGCGGTGTGAGGAGAAGACGTAACTTTTGAGAGAGGACGTGCAAAACCAAGAGAGAGCGTAATCTCTCTTTTTCAAAATACGTAACCTCTCTATCTCAGATAACCGCCTCTTTGATTTTCCTTTAATTTTTAATAGCTTCCTTCATGGGCCCTCAACTCACGGGCCGGGCCTTTTGCGCGGACGGGCCAACTCAGGCCCATTAAAAGGAAAATCCATCATCTCCCACTCGCACATGGTGGCCCAAAACCAACATGGGCGGACGGGCCCTACTTAGGCCTATCAATGAAAAGTCCATCATAGACTCCCACTTGACATGGTAGGCCGAACAGAATCCTCTTTTCCTCACCGCAACATTCATTCGGTGAATAGTCGTGTGACCAAAGCATACTTTGAGAGCTCGTTGCCATACATACATTAGGAATATATAGCAGCTCATAATGGGCATCACATCTTGAGTAGATTTAGTATGTAGTACTCTAGATCGATCGATCACATTTATATCTCTCTTGATCTCCTTTCAAATAACGATATATTTATTGTATTCACAATTATGATTATCTCAAAGACAGTCATAATTGGTTGACCAGTGAATACAAAAACTACAATGTGGTTCTTCAAATTCGATCTTCCTCTTTCCTTCAAACTCTCAATCTCAGTTCAGTTTGCTTTTCTAGAAATGTCCCATTAGATCGAATCAACTCATGACCATTGGTAACATCCTAAGATAGCAAACACTAAATAGAAATCTTGAGAATAAGTAAGAGTCATGAGGGCACTCAAATTGAGGAACTCTTTTCCTCAAGAGTCTCACACAGCATAAAAGTCGAGATCAAACTTTTGCCACTCTTATTGGTCGTCTCATGCATACGTAGTATGAAATACGTATTACGGTATTAACTCCTTTCTCATGGAGCGTATGTCTACACCTTCAATACCATACAGATGATAGTTCAGACATACCCAATGTCTAACTTGAGTTCACGTATCTACTCATTCACATAATTCATCAGAACTCACATCTGGCATCTTAGACAGATAAAGTAAAATATGTGGAGTATTTTACTTTCGGACATAGTAAATATTATGTCCTCATCTTAACACCCAGTTAAGGCGACAAATATATTTTAAGCTTGAGCTCTCGATTATCACCTAGATAATAAGCTTAAAAACCGTATCATCTCTATTTATCACATAGTAAATAGAGGCGATTACCCATGTGAGTGGGCTAATCTTTTATCTGTCCAACATACTTTCTCAACTTAATATAATACACTGAGCATTAAGATGCATAAACGTCAAACAAAGATTCATAGGCATTAATAATGAAAAACACAAGTTCATAAATGTGAACAACTCAGGGAAATTACAATATTCAGTACATCAAAATCTATGCAATCCTAGAGATTTTACATGACCACAAAATACATCTCAAGGTATTGGTTTTGTCATAGGATCTGCTACCATTCTATGCGTAGATATGTACTGTAAGTTCACATCCTTTCGTGCAACCATATCTTTGATAAAGTTATACTTGGTATCTATATGTTTGGTCTTGCCATGATATTTTGGATCTTTGGTGTACGCTATAGCTGCTTGACTATCACAATTAACCAATAATGGATTTGCAGCTTTCTCAATAACACCTAAATGATTCAAAAATCTCTTAAGCCAAACTCCTTCTTGTACCGCTGATAATGCCACGAACTCAGCTTCCATCGTGGACAAGGCTATACACGTTTGCTTCTTATTGCTCCATGATATGGCGCTATTGTTCAGTAAGAAAGCAAATCCAAAGGTAGATTTCCTTTCATCTAAATCTCCTCCCCAATCAGCATCTGAATAGCCTTCAAGTCGCAAATCCTTTCCTTGGTAATTCAGCTTGTAATCAGTAGTTCCCTTTAGATACCTCAGTATTCTCTTAACGGCTTTCCAATGTACTTGACCTGGGTTGGATAGGTATCTACTCACCATTCTAACTGCAAAACATATGTCAGGTCTTGTACACATCATAGCGTACATCAAGCTCCCAACAGCACTAGCATAAGGAACATATTTCATTTGTTCATTCTCTTGTGGAGTCCTTGGACACAATCTATGGCTCAATCCTTCACCTTTTGCAATAGGAGTGTCTATGGGTTTATAATCTTGCATACGAAATCGTTCAAGAACCTTATTTATATATGTTTCTTGCGAAAGAGATAACGATCTCTTCAAACGATCTCTTGAAATCTTAACTCCAAGAATGTATGCAGCCTCGCCCATATCTTCATCTCAAAGTTGGAAGACAACCAACTTTTGACAAGATAACAAACTCCATATTGCTTCCGGCAATTAGTATATCATCAACATATAATGATATGATCACAAATTGATCTTTGGATCTTTTGATATATACACAATGATCCTCATCTATCATTGTAAAATCATATGCCATTATGGTATTATGAAAACGTATATATCATTGTCTTGACGGCTGCTTAAGGCCATATATTGATCTCAAAAGTTGACATACCTTTTCTTCTTGGCCTTTCATTATGAAACCAGTAGGTTGTTCCATATATATTTCTTCCTCTAATTCTTCATTAAGGAAAGCAGTCTTTACATCCATTTGATGTAACTCAAGATCCATACTAGCCACTATTGCCAGAATAATGCGAATCGAGGTAAATCTCACTACAGGAGAAAATGTTTTTTCATAATCAATTCATTCCCGTTGATTATACCCCTTCGCCACAAGGCGAGCTTTATGCCTTTCTATCGAGCCATAAGCTTTACGCTTTATTTTAAGAACCCACTTGTTCCCAATAGCTTTGCGTCCTTTTGAAAGATCAACCAGTTCTCAAACTTGGTTTGACTTCATTGACTCAATCTCCTCTTCCATTGCATGAATCCATTTTTCCTTACTAGGGCAATTTAGAGTCTCATTAACATTTCTTGGCTCATCCTTATCTTGCGGAGCAATCATAAAAGTTTCCCCTTCAATGTCAAAATGTCGACGGGGAATACTTTTGCGACTTGTTCGCCGTATGGGAGATTGTACACTTTGCACATCATTCCCTATTATGCTCCCACTAGGATTAGATAATGATGATGTCGTCTCATCATGTGGTTGTAATTGAGAATGAGTTGAATTCAATTCATCACTTCTCATATTACTCCAACTTGGACGAACTCCACTAATATCATTATTTTGATCCAAGGTTTCAAATAGGAAGTAATCTTCACATATTTCGCCCTTCTTAGGAAATTCATTCTCTAAGAATGTGATATCCCGTGATTCAAATTCAGTTATACTCCCACTTTCCTGCTCACCTATGAACACATACCATTTCGAGTGTTCGGAGTATCTTATGAAAATACTCTTCTTTCCTCTGGGACCCAATTTCCCAAACTTATGAGAAGGCTCATGAGTATAGGCAACACAACCCCATGGCTTAAGAAAACTTAAGTCCGATTTTCTACCTGTCTATAACTCATATGGAGTGGAAATAACTGATTTGGAAGGCACTCGGTTAAATATATAGGCAGCAGTTAACAACGCATCACTCTAAAAAGTGATAGGTAAGTTAGCATGCGTCATCATGGACCTAACCATTTCCAGTAGGGTTCTGTTTCTTCTTTTTGCAACACCATTTTGTTGAGGAGTAAATGGAATAGACAATTGTCTTTCTATTCCTTTTTCATCACATAATTTTCTGAATTCATCAGATAAATATTCTCGACCTCAATCGGATCTTAATACTTTTATTTTCTTGTCTAATTGATTTTCTACCAAGTTCATAAACCTTTTGAAACAACTTAATGCTTCAAATTTATGAGAAATCAAATAGACATATCCGAATCGAGTATAATCATCTATAAAAGTGATGAAATAAACAGTCTCATGCCTTCCTCTCACATTCATTGGACCATAGACGTCAAAATGGATTAAATGCAGAGGAAATTCAGCTCTTTTACCTTTTCCAAATGGTTTCCTTGTCGTTTTCCCTATTAGGCAATGCTCACATATGGGCAAATCGACTTTTTCAATGTTGCCCAACAAGCCCTCTTTGGCTAGTCTATTCATACGTTGTTGGCCAATGTGACCAAGTCTAGCATGTCACACACTCACATCATTATCATATGAATTAGGAGACGTGAAAAGGGAATAACAAACATTGGCATTACTATAGTCAACATTTAATACAATAAAACCATATAGAAAATTATCACAACCATAGTAATTTGTATCCAAATACAAATCCACACTACTATTATGGAAGTTCATATTAAAACCAAGTTTAACCAACACTAAAACAGACACTAAATTCCGACGAATCTGCGAAGCATACAACACATCATGTAGGAACAAAGTGCGTCCACCACACATGTTCAATTGACAGATGTCAATCCCTTTTACTTCTGCTCTGGAGTTGTTTCCTATATAGATTCACTTAGTTTCAGTCGGTACTCGTCGGAATTCCACGAAGGATTCTCTATCCTTCGCTACATGGTCTGTCGCTCCTGAATCTACAGTCTACAAAGGATCAGATTCAGTTAAGAATACAGAACTTGACACATTAGCAAAGCTCTTAAGAGTACAAGGGGTGAGTACCTTCTTTGACTCACGACAATCGCGAGTGTAGTGACCCTTCTAATCACAGTTGTAACACTTCACCCTTGAAATACTCTTCACTCGAGGACGTTTTCCTCTCTTATATTGGTCAGCTCTTGGTTTCTTGCAAGAAGGACTTGATCCCTTGCATTTTCACATATTGAACGAATCAATGCGCTTGCGCTTAGAGCTTGAAGCTCCTTGTGAGCTGGAAGTAATATAGCAAATATGTGTTTCCTTCTCAAATGCCTTGAGGCGGTCTCTGCCCTTTAGCTCAAGGTGGCGACAGCATTCTCAATTTCTTCCATAACATGGTCAAGAGCTTCTAGTGCTTCTTGCTTTTCAAGCATACATGGAATTTTCATATTCAATATTTCACAATTCTCGCCGTTCATTTTGTCTTTTTTGTTCAAATCAGCAATTATGTTTTTAGTTGTCGAAGTTATCGATCTGAACATATCAGACACATATGCACAAATTATTAATGCCTATCATTTATGCATCTATTTTGCATAAAACCATCATATTAATGAATAATTTCAAATTAGGTTTCAGAATCAAGAGGTCACTATGTTTCCAATCATCATCCAGAATCCTAACTTGGAGTTATTATTAATATAACATTCTATGCAAAATAAATTCTTTGAAATTACAAAAATTTCTATGAACTATCCACAACAGTTAATGATAACAGAAAGCAAATAGTACTTGATATCAAACAATGATATAATAATAATGCTTTCACATAATACAACTAACATATCAGTTGTCACACCAACAATAACTAGGTAGATAACATTACATAAGATGTCCACAAAGCACATTAAATAAAGACCAGCCAAAACATCTAGCACCAAGTCAATATACGAACTGGGAAAGATCCTCTTTTGTTCAATTTCTTGATCTTTTCCCATGTAACAATCCAGTAATAATCATCTATAAAATCCATCACAATTTTCCTATATGAAGCGGCTTTGTTGACATCCCATATGCGATTCAACACTCCTTACCATTCTGGTGGAAGAGTGTTCATGAAAAATCACACCATCTCGGACTATGGCATGGGACGACTATTCCATATGACCTTTTGTATTTTCCCTTTGACTTCAAGAACGTGATCAATTTAGTCGCCACTCTCCCATCGATGATCAGTCAGCTCAACTATCAACTTAGAAAGCCTTTCCTTTTGTTCATTGGTAATTGCGCAAATAGGTGTGCGCAACCTAAGGAGAGGCATTGTTCCTGCAACAAATGCAGAATAAATAAGGGATTACATATAATCCACATAGACTTAATTGGAAAAAGAAACACATTCCTTTCTTTTTTTTTGGGTCAACGGTCAAAGTCAACGGTCAACCAGGTCGAGGTCAACGGGCGGACCGATCGGGCCGGCCGGGCTGGTCGAGCCAGTCGGACAAACCGACCGGCACGTGCCACGCTCGTGCCTGGCTGACGTCACGATGATGTCAGCCGGCGCGTGCGTGGCACGCGCCAGCACCCGCGCATGCGTCGCACGGGCCTGGGGCCGAAACGGCGCATGCGACACACGCGCTGCGGGGACTGAATGGCGCGTGCGACCCGCTCGTTCCGGCCATGCGTGGCGGTGCGTCCGGTGGTCCCCGGCGGCGCGTCCGCAGTCCGCGGCAGCGATCCGCCACTCGTTTTTCTAGTCTCGACGAGGGCTTTGATCCTACGCTTTTAGAAAAAAAAATTCAACTTACAGAAAAACAAAAAACGGGGCGTACAAAATCGGGTGTCGGGATTTTTTCACCCCCGATCTATGTCGGTCGATTTTTCACGAAAATTCAATCAAAAATCATTCATAAACATGAAAAAGGATCGGAAAACAGGAACTACGGCTCTGATACCAATGTTGGGAATTACTGATTCTCTAAAACGGATTCGACATTAAATCGAACCCCTAAAACGAATGCGGAAGACGAGCCCAAAAACAAACATGTATCACCGATCCTAAGGCACATCACATAAATGAACGTACCTTTGTTTCCACAGACTAAACCCCGGTGTTGCGAATTAAAGAGGAATAATCCACACCGTTCTTCAGAGGATTCTTCTTTACTGTTCTTTGGGAGAAAGCGGTGCGAGAAGAAGATGTAACTTTTGAGAGAGGACGTGCAAAACCAAGAGAGAGCGTAATCTCTCTTTTTCAAAATACGTAACCTCTCTATCTCAGATAACTGCCTCTCTGATTTTCCTTTAATTTTTAATAGCTTCCTTCATGGGCCCTCAACTCACAGGCCGGGCCTTTTGGGCGGACGGGCCAACTCAGGCCCATCAAAAGGAAAATCCATCAATTAGATTGTATGAACCATTGGATCTTGCTTTAGCTCATCCGATAAGGGTGCGTTTGATAACATTTTTGTTTTCGAAAATAATTTATATTTAAAAATACTTTTTTCTATTTTTATTCTCTGAATGAGTTTCTTAATATAAGAATGCTTTGGTAACTGAACATTTTTTTTTCTCAGAATAGAAAACAAACATAAATGTGTTTGGTACAACCCTAAAAATTTATATTCTCAAAATTTTTCATTTAATTATAAAAATGTTCGTGGAGACCTAAAAATTCATGTTTAAATAAAACTAGACTTTTGTAAGAATTTAATTGACCAAAATATTCTAAAGTGCTCTCAGAAAATCTAACATAATAGTGAGTAAAAAATGAATGGTTGGAAATGACAACAAAGAGTCCCGCTTGTGTTATAATTCATAATGTGAGGATGTTGGTAGTAAATCTTTGGGCATTATAATAAAGAAGTGCATAGACCTTTTAAACTTTTTAACTATAAGAAGAAGAGCCAACGTTGCTTGATAAAATGGACAATGGCGGAACAATTGAGGATGTAATGGTGTGCTTATTTGTACAAACTCATCAAATCTTCAAGCAAATGACAAAAAATTCATGGAGCATAGACTATTTGATTGCTATAACACAAGACAAATTGTAATGCAAAACACTTGTTCAAAGCCATATAATTTTCTATTAAAACAAAATTGTAGATGATCTTAAAGGATGTCTCCAATAGAATCTTAAAAGAAGAATATGGGAGCCACCAAACTTTCATGACCTAGTATTGTCTCTAAAAGAAAACGGTATTGAAAAAATCCATATAGTAAAGCCCTAAAAGCTTATTCAATTTTGAATCCAATTTTCATCAAAAGATTCACATTTTTTTTATGTTAAACTAATTCTAAACTAGAATTAACACTATAATCTAGTAAAACTACTCAAAATCTAATTTCTAATTTTTTTTCCTAAATCTCAGAATTGTTGTATATTTTATTTTATTTTTATTCCAAAAAAGGGGACTTGGATCGGGTTAGAGACTGGACCTTGTGTCGATTGTGTAAAGACGAACATTAGGTTACGATGAGCTTATCTTTTTTTTAAATGGCCGTATTTCTCTTTTTGTTCTTGGGAACAAAGATGTAGGTTTTATTTATTTATTATTATTTTTATAATTCTAGTTTTGTTCCAAATCTATTCCCTAGCTACTAATCTGTTTCGGGTAATGGAAAAATTAGTTGATATTATCAAATGGATTTATATTCTTTTTTTTGTTCCGGTGTTCTAAGGAACAAAAGAACAAAAAACAGGAAAATAAGATGGTTACCAAACATGGCCTAAGAATAGATTTTACAGTGAGATGCAATACTATAAATCCATCACATTATTGGACCAAACTTCCGATTAACATTAGTAAATAATGTCTCCTCTAATGTCATCGAGGTCACCACGAACTTGAAGCTGTAATACCAGGTTGAAATTGGAGAAAGGACAGTCATGTCATGCTCCTATCCTTGTGGAATTGGGGTGTGACGCCAACCTCCTAAGATGAAACTTACAAGCTCTCATACATCATTAAGAAGACCTACGCTACATCATTAAGAAGACCTACACTGCATCTCTAAGGGCCTGTTTGTTTGTTTTCTTTTTTTGTTCCCCGGAACACAAATTCTATTCTTTTGTTCCGGGGAACAAAAAAACAGAGACGCGTTTGTTTACACTTTTGTTCAGGGAACCAAACATCTATTTTTTTTGTTCCCGGGAACAGATTTGAACAGAAACAAGAAACAAGAAACACTTGTTTCTTGTTCCCAGGAACACTTCCGAAAAATAATTTTTCTCTCTTCTATTTTTTCCTTCTCTTTCTTTTCTTCTTCTTTTCTTCTTCTTTTTTCTTTGGCCGGTCATCGGCCTCGGCCATGGTCGGCGATCGGCTGTCGAGGGCCGGTGACGTCAACGATCGGCCGTCGAGGCCGCGGCCAAGCCAAAGCGTCGCTGGTCCCCGGTGAGGCTCGGCCTCACCGTGGCTAGGCGAGGCCGTCAGCCCTCGTCGGCCCGGTCGCCGGCCACAGCCGAGGCGGCGACCAGCCAAAATGAAGAAAAAAGAAAAAGAAAAAAGGAAAAATAAAATAAAAATATTAAAAAATTAAAAGAAACAAAAAAATTATACAAGTTTACCAAATGTGTTTCTATTCTTTTTCTATTCCAGGAACATAAATTATACAAGTTTACCAAACGCGCGTTCTTCGTTCAAAAAATTGTTTTCCGGAACAAATAGTTTTTTCTATTTCTGTTCCTGGAACAATTTTTTAACATAAACGTTACTAAACGCACCCTAAATATTTCAAGCTTGTTGGGTTGTGTTGTGATGCTGATTCTTTCTGCTTCAACCAATGGAAGATTTGCTCTCTCGTGGTAAGGGTAGCAAGTTCACATTACCATTAATTTTCTTGGTCGTATAGTTCCCTTTACCTTCACCTTCTCAATTATAAATCAGACTATAAACGAGAAGGACCACATATACTCGATCATAAGAAGTAAGAAAAATATATGGGGGTGAGTAATTTCCTTGCTCGCAATATCAGCTGAAGCTGAAGCTGCAACAACAGGTTGAAATTGAAGGAATTAGAACTAGACCGTCGAAAATTGATTAACTAATCTGGAAAAGTTTTGACTCTTTCTTCAATCAGAGCATGAAGAGAGGAAACTGCCGAGGATGGAAAACGGATATCATAAACTCACCTGCTTGGGAGAGAACCCAGTCGCCATCACCAGCAACATGCCATGCAAAGTAACCTTTAAGTCCTCTTCCCTTAGTGTACGCCGCATTGGTACAGATGGTTTGTATACCATCATAGCTGATCCATGTCGTCCCAGAATAGCAATAGGCAGACACGACCGTGGAGTTGTACACTGTGGTAGCGTTGTTTAGGGATATGTACGTCGTGATTTGATTGTACATCCTCATCCCCTCAGAGGATATCGCCGGCCCAGTGAAG
The DNA here is from genome assembly GCF_016545825.1 of Eucalyptus grandis. Taxonomy (NCBI): domain Eukaryota; kingdom Viridiplantae; phylum Streptophyta; class Magnoliopsida; order Myrtales; family Myrtaceae; genus Eucalyptus; species Eucalyptus grandis. The sequence continues at coordinate 2,673,580 of NC_052614.1, read as the reverse complement.
GGTGCAAAGTAGCCGTGGTTGTTGGCATCCGCAAGAGCAAATGTGCTACCATAAAACGGAATTCCAAGCACGATCTGCTCTGCCGGCATGCCGGCCTGAATCCACGCGCTTAACCCGTCGTCTCCACTTACACCGTTCCCTGAATTAAAAGGACTAACGGTTTCATTATCAAGAAAATTATGAATTTAACGAGGATTAATAGAGGATTTTAAATAAAGAAACAAAATCCATGTCAATTACTCGTGGAATAACACTTTAAGCTTTGAATGGAAAATTGTGTTGTAATTCTCTTGACGTTGAGGTAACAGAATTTTTTAGTCTTGATACAGAAAATTAAGGAAATTTCGTTGTACCAAAGAATAGTCAAAGTTTACAACCCCAAAAGTCAAAGTTGCCACCCATACCTGGATTGTAGAGAGCCGCAAGTGGTCCTGTGGTAGAGGACCAACCGGGTGCATAGAAATCATAGGCCATCGCATTGATCCGATCCTAGCTCGCCGCCATGGCAGCCACCGGATAATTTGTGTTAGACCAGTGGTGCGGTCAGTAATGGACCGCTGCCAACAAAAGCAAGCATCCTTGCCCTAGCTGGCCGCCTCAGCAGCTACCGCAGCCCGCCACTCCTGGAGGAGCAACCCCAAGTTGGCCATCTTCTCGTTGCTATCTGGGGCCTCCAATCAAGATTGAGGCCATGGAAGCCGTTCGACCGAGCCAGGGCAAAGGAGGAATCAATGAAAGACTTTCGGGACCTCGACTGGCGCGCCATGGATGCAATGTTGTCCGCGATCGATTTGTTACCCCCGCCGCCAATGGACAGGAGGGTTGCGACCGATGGGTTTTTCTGCTGGACATCACGAGTGAAGGCCGCGAAAGACTAAGCGTGCGATGACGATACGACTACCTGGTTTGTCGATGCGTCAACGTCAGCAAATGCGTAGAAGAGATGAGTGAAGAGGGTTGAATCGATGTCGGAGGCTGTGATGCCGCTGTCCGGGAACCAATAGCCTCCTCTGACGTTTTGGGCCATGCATGAGTTGATTTGGAGGAGAGAGAGAGAAAGGAGATGAAGAGAAAGCGAAGGACACGATTATAGTCGGAAGCCATTTTTTATGAGTTACACGGAGGAGGTGGTACGTTTTTTAGCTGGCTTTATACAGGATTTATCGGACTGCATACGCATGTGGGGCTCAAGTTTAGTGGTACGGGGATGATGATCGTGACTAAGAAATTTCATGTGAATAAGGCTCTTTCCTGTGCTCTGACCCGATCGATTAAGAAGGGAAGTTCTTTTCTGCACTCTTTTTCATGATAGATTACTCACAAGTCTGAGCTACAAGGAGAAATTATTATAGGAGTGATTGTTCATGTTCTAAAATGAGTTTGAGCTATGATGGATCACAAATGGATTGAGTTCCAAACACCCCCTAGTGCCAAAACTTGACACGGACAGATACCTAAGTGTCAAAACTTCCAAAATGTATACTTAAGTGTCACAATCAGAGAAGAAATAGACACTTACATGTTAACGCGAGAAATTCCAGTAAAAATGCTAACGTGGCATTTTCCAAAGACTTTTTTTTTTTTGCTGAGGTGGCAATTATTTATAAAAAAAAATTATCCACGTGACGTTGACATAACTAGCTTGTCCCAAAACAATGTCATTTAATCCCCAAAAATTGATTTTTAATATAAATATTAATTACATTAAAATACAAGACTAAATTAAAAAACAAAAACAAGCGGCAGCAAATTAGCGAGGCCTTTACGGCCCTCACTGTTGCTGCCGCCCCAACATCACCGAAAAGGGCCAACGACAATGGGGCAAGGGTTGGTTAGAGTTGTTGGGCCTTGCCCAATCGAGCCAAGAGCTACCACTAGCTGGGCGGGTTCCTCATTGAATCTAGGGAGGATCGCGAGCCCTCACCCCAAATCTAAGCAAGGGCCTATAGGCCTTGCTGTCAGCATCAACCAAGGTCATTGGCCATGCTAGCGACCTTGGCCGACCCTCGCCCCACCTCACTGGCCCTTTCTAGCAACAATGGGGCGACAGCAATAGCAAGGGCCAGGCCCTCAGCGATTTGCTGCCGCTCCTTTTTTAAATTTTTTTAATTTAATATAATTCATATTTATATTGAAAATCAATTTTTGGAGCAGAACGACGTCATTTTGCACATTTATTGCTGAGTAGGCAATTCTAGCGAGCCACGTAAACTAATTTATTCTTAAAATAATGCTGTGTTGGATTTCCGGCTCGCCAAAATTTGCACTTAAGTATCTCAATTTAAAAAAAAAAAAAATTGGCAACCTTTTGGAACTTTTGACAATTAACTGTCTATTTATGCCAAATTTTGGCACTTGCGGTGTACTGTAGCCCATGTGGATCCTTCAAATTTGATGATCCCCATTCAATTTTAATAAAATATATGCACTAGGTTCGTGAAATGCTTGCTTGGGCTGCATTTGGTATTCTTTAGATCCGACGACCCAAATCGTCCGATCCATAATGTAATGTTACATAATCGAGCAAACTCATTTGATGACTTCATTTTTCAAAGGCCCTATTTATGGAGTATGCATTGCATGCACCCGACGCATGTGAATCCACTATATCCCAATTATTCGATCATGGGAGTTCCATGTAAGATCCACACAATTCAATAACGAGATGTAGTGGATCTCGAGGACAACGGTTGACTCCGTCCACTATGATGCGTGGGGAACGAGCTATTCGTTTTCTCATCAATTGACCGTGCGTCTTGCACGGAACTCGGACGGTGATTTAAGGGACCGCAAGATGCAGGATTCACTATCTTTCGTGGATTGTGGAAGTGTGAATCAATGCTAATGTCTGAAAAACCAGTCCATCCACGAATAGATCCAAACAAGCCCTCTGATGCCAATCATATCTATCGTTGTCTTGCTAGTCTGTTGATGTTACTTTGTAGATTTCCCGCGTTGTTTCGTGAGGAGCTCATTCGAGTTTCTTGTTGACGCCGTAACTAACAGGGCATGCAATAGGTCGCCCTTTTTGTTGAGCTGATTAAGATGAGATGGGATTGCAAATCTCCTTATTATTACGTTTGGTTGTCCGGATTCGAATCAAAATAGGAGACAGAGGAAAAGATGGAGAAATAGGTGATTTTACCTTCGCCCGCCATGAGAGACAGCTCGGAAGAGAATGTGAAAGCCGAAGTAGGCAGTTTGAGATTTACGGGAGGAGGAAGAAAACCGCTTTGCTGGGGCCTTCAATCGGGTATACTTAGGAAACCAGAACTCGAGTGTCATTGCTTCTTCAGACATTGGTCTTTGTCAGACATTGCGAAGGAAACAAGAACTCGAGAGTCGTCCTTCTTCAGTCAAATCAGTGTCCGTCGGTTGGTTCCTCCACAGTTGTTCAAGGTTCGCTTTCCCTCATCGAGGGTCTTGCAATGTGGGGCCATCGAGTGACGACTCGTTTTTAATAGGACGCGATCGCTACGCTGACTAGTCTACCGTTGCCTTACGTCCTAGTCCTGGCTGTGGACTTTTCATTTTGACAAGTTATCAAAAATTCTAAACTATATCATCATAATTTTTTTTCCAACACCAAAAATCTCAAAAGTATATATGTGTGATATATTTATTCTCCATCAAAATTATGTCTATAAGAGTTAAAACTGAGAAAAGTATCAAAAAAGTCCTAAATTTATGGCAATTGTACCAATTCAGTCAGAAATTTTTCATTTAGACTAAAACCTTTTCGTATTGGTATCAATTGAGTTTTTCTAGCCAATTTTAGCTAGCTAGCACTATTGTGGACACCGATCAGCCGGCTGTCAAATGCTGATATGACAATTTTTAAATAATTTTTATTTTTTGATTTTTTATTAATTTTTTTCCTTTTTCCTCTTCTTCCTCTTGGCCCTCTTCTCCTCCAACGGCTCACCGGCCATTCAGCAAGGGCCACACCTCGCCACACAAATGCCGCGCAAATGTCACTTAGGCCTTGCCAGCCACTAATGAGGCCACATTTGCCTGCAGCTAAGCCATGGCGAGGTTGGCCTTGCTCACGGCCCTGAGCAAGGCCAAGCGAGGGCCATCAGGGCCTCATTGGTGATGGGCAAGGGCCACGACCCTCGCTGCCGGTCGACAAGGGCTTCGCAGCCTTCACCCAATGGCCGGCAAGCCGTTGGAGGCTTGCTCGCCACTGCAAGAGAATGGCTCACCGGCCATTGCAAGCAGTTGTTTGTTATGCTTGTTGACAAGCCAAAGGTAAGGCATATTTTTGATCGTAAGTCAGAATTGATCACATGCATATAGTCGAGGTATAACAATAAATTTGCTATCAATCTACCATCAATGCATTAGCATGAATGATGTCCGTATGCTATGTTCAACGACGAGACGTCCTCCTATGTGATGATTAGTGATTTTACTTACTAAGTTTTCAACTCCTCGTTGTTTTCCTCAAATTTATAGGTATGGAAGTCTCACTCTTTGGAGCTGAGGTATATTAAAGGAGATAGGAATCTCCTGACCTATAGTTGATAGAAGATTAATATAAATAAGAACGTGGCCGTAGAAAAGACTTTATAAAAATACTAACGCTGAATAAAAATAGTGAGTTTCATGTTGTGTTTTCCTAACTACTTAATTGTTGTATTGTTTAGGAGATAGTTGTTGTACACATTCTGCATGCTCGTAATAACAAGATAAAAAGAAACGGCTCGACAATCACTATCATACAACCCTTCCTCACTAGACCTTCCATTTCTCTTAGAGACATCGGCCACTCTTGGCAGCATCCCAAAACTTTCTCTAGTGCATCATGTTCTCATGAATGAGGCAACGTCACACGTCGTTTGGGGTAAAGGCGTGCTCTTGGACCATCCCTCATCCCAAACCGATATTGTTCTCTTTGAGCGTGCTCTTGGACCATCCCTCATCCTAAATTGATATTATTCTCTTTAGGGATTGCTCCTAGACCATCCCAGTCAAAGATTTGTCCTTGGCATAGCGAAAGCTACTACCAAGAAGCATCAATGGCTTTTATCTTTCATTTTTGTGACCATACATCATGCATTACACGAGCTTGTTTTTATCTTTCATATTAATTGATGCAAACAAGGCCCGAGGTGTGCTCATGCAAGTGTTTGTATGCCATGACCTATAACATCATAACCATACTAATATGCTGAGCGCGGCACGGAACTCATGATTTGAACTGACACGTTTAATATCAATCCGAAGCCAAGTGAGACTCAAATCGACATGCCTTGATACCAATCTAAGACCAAGCAAGGCTCGGATCCATTACACTTTAACGTCGATCCTAAAATCGAGTAAGACTAGCCTATGACCTGGGGCGCGATCATACTTATGCATGCAAAAACATGAATAATCATGCAAACACTCATCAACATGTACACAACTAAGCCCGAAGGAAAACACGACCAAGCTACTCACGGCTCAAACTGACACCTCTCAATGCGTGTCCAAGGCCGAGCGAGACTTGTCAATGATCTTGGGCATGATGCATCTAAGGACATGAACACACCATACAAAACATTCCTCATTATGCACATAACTAAGCATGGTGAGCACACATCCAAATCCAACAATGTAGATCATCGTCCTAGCTTCGGGTTAAGGATTTTACTTACAACCAACGAAGCGGTGGCGATTAGCCAAGAATGGCTAAGCAACGAAGGTGATTGAGCGAATGTGAGCTAAGAGAGAGGGAGAGTGCAAGAGAGGGAATAAGAGGAAGAAGCGAGCCAATGGTGGTGAAAATGGGAGATGGTCTTTTATTTATAAACCTTTCCTCATTAAATGACCCTCACAAGTGGCCTAATAAACTTTCCTTTAGTGGCAATACTAGTTTGATGGTATAGCACCCTAATTTGATGATGTGGCACCCTAGGGTTCGAAGAAGATAATTAATAACTTTTGTGTAATCTCTTTATTGGTCTGCTTAAGCTGGTGAATCCTCCCTTAATCATGACTTGTCTTTTTGGTTCTCCAAGCCAAATCCTCTTATAAGCAGTACCAAATCTCCACTTGCCACATAAGTAGGTGAGCCATACCTTTTCATTTAATGCCAAGACTTGGTAATTATTGGTCATGGATAGCTTGCCAAGTAAATTGATAATTCATTCCCTCATTAAATGTCTAAGATTTGGTCATCATGGCTTTTGGATTTGGTCACATGTTTCTTGTTACTCAAGTAGCTTGCAAGTTACTTAAGTTATCACATGTAATAATAACCAAATCCTCCTCCTTGCCATTTAAATTCCTTACCACCTAAGTTGATGAGTCATGCTCTTCATTTATGGATTAACATCTAAAGAACATTTTACAAACATGAGATGGAAACGAATGTAAACGCTAATATTATCGGGCGAGAGCATTTCATGTTCATTCATAGTCAACTATATCATTTAGACCAATGTTTGTGGCCAATTCATGATCGGACGAGGTTGTAGGGGTGTGCAACCGAACCAGTTCTACTTGGTAACATGACCAGCCTATTCGGAAAATAAGTCCGAGATTGATTCCTATTAAAATCGATTCCCAAAATTCGAAATTGGTTTGCATCGATCCAGTCCTGGTTTCGAGTGAATACCCACTAGAGAATCGGACCGACATAATGTTTTAGAACCGATTTTGGAACTAGTATTGTAAGCCCAAAAGTCCAAAACCTTATATTTTTTCCCTTGATTTCTAATCTTAGAACTGCGTTTTTCCTTTCACATAGTACTTCTCCTTCATAGTTCCTCTTCTTCGCTCGCTTCCTTCCCTTGTCAGCTTAGGGTCGCACCGCCCATCACTGGCTCCCTCTCATTTTATTTCATCTCATCAACAAAGAAGACCTCATCTGTAAGCCCTATATGTGTTTTACGTTATTAAGGTTTCCTTGTTCAGTACCTTGTTCTGATGTTGTTTTGCTCTCTTTTGGAGTTTTAGTCGAATGTCGTGGGTTGTTCTTTCTCGTGCTCGTCATGCATTTTGGTTTTTTGATTTGCGGATTTGATGATGTCTTATGCTGAGAATTGGGTGGATGAAAGCTCGTGTGAAGCTTCTTCTCCTTCTTCCCTCCCAAGACTACCTCCCACCTCACTCCTGCTCTCTTCTTCCTCCTCCACCTTCCTCTTCAACCCTTCTTCTCTTACTAGAAGCATCAAGAGCGCTAATTTGTGTTGTCATAGTAGCAATTCACTGGTTTTTGGCTTGGGTAGGAGGTGAAATCAGAGGGCGAAGAGGGGTTTGACTTGTAAAGCCTTATTCGATCTCGATGTGCTCGAGCTCATCGTCATTGCGGGTATCACTGCGCTAGTGTTTGGGCCCAAGAAGTTGTTAGAAGTCGGGAAATTACGAGGATTACATTGTTGTACTTATTGATTACATATGTTTAATGTTTCAATATAAATTAGGAGGATTACGTTGTTGTTTTCTCAAGTATATGTAAAGTTTGAAGCCATATAGGATATCAGGCGATTGCAAAACAGGTTCTAATGCAAACGGGATAGACCATGGAGTTGGATCGAAAAAATAGGTAGGTTCTAAAACAAATTCCAGTGCAAACAAGGTAGGGTACATGGTCCAAAAAAGGAAACTAATTATAATAGAGTAGGGTATAGGGTCCAGGTTTAGAAACTACCCATCCTAGACCTGATCATCCCTACGAGACTGGACGTAGCCAAGCTTGATTGGCGTGGCTAAGTCGGTGGCCTATCTTGGCCTAGCACATGGGTTGGACTAGCTGGGCACAAAGCCGAGTTGATCAAGCTTAGGGCCAGCTTATGGCTTGGCACAAGACCAGGCTCATGGCTTGGCGCATGACTAGGACTAACCAGGACATGATTGGGCTTGTCGCCTGGTGCATGGCTAGGTAGTAAGGTCGCTGAATTGATTTATGAATGATTTTTGACCGATCTGTGATCTATTGCAAGTGATCCATGACTGATTCATCATTGGTCCATGACCGAGCATAGTCAATTTGTGGTCGACTCTCAATTTTTATGTGGTTGCGTGGAATCGATCAATCCACGACTGACACATGATCACACGGATCGATTCATGATCATGGGATGAGTACATGACTGAGCGAAATCACCCGTGACTGATGCATGACTGCATGAGATCGATCCATGATCATCAATCGATCCATGATCATCAATTGATCCATGGTGGTGCATAATCATCTAACATCCGTGATTTTTGACCTATGAGAAACAGCTATGATTCTAGTATGCTAGTGGCGAGAATCGACCGTGGATCGATTTGAGAGATTAACCATATACCTATTAAAGAATCAACCATGGATTGATCAAGGGATCGACCATGGACCAATCTAATGACCATGCAAGTGGATTTGAGTCGTTCGGTTAATGAATGACCGCCTCGCCATAACAGTTGATCGAGGGTTGGTCACGTATCATCACGGATCGATGGGCAATCATGAAACAATCCCAAACAGTTGTGTTCCGATCTCAAGTAATTCCACATGGTCATGTACCAACTGCGAGTGACCATGAGTTAACCCGGGATGATCATGTGTCAGTTGTGGATTGACCGATCTTGAACAACCACATGACATTTGAGAGTCGGTTTGGATCGAGCCTAGAGTTGGTTTAGAAGCTTATCCACTCAGCTAGACCTAGTCCAAGGGCCAACCATTGAGCCCACACCCTAGGCCACTAACCTAGTCGAGAAGGAAAATTTTACCTATGACAACCACACCAAGGGTGGCTTCGTAACGAACCTTGGATGTGTCGAAATGATTGATAGGAGATGTGCACAAAAAGCTCTTACACTATCCCAATTGCACTTTTAATGGTCTATGTCCCATGCTTGCCTATTCTTTAGAAATGGAAAAGATAGAATATTCTAAAACCCCTTTGGTCATTTAATGAAGGTGGTGATTCATCATCTTAGGTCTCCACTTGAGGATTTAATAATCATTACCTAAGATTTACCTCAGGGGTTAAGTAAGGAACTCTTGAACAAATGTACTAATAGAAAAGAGACACAATGGCTAATTATTACTATTCTAAGGCCTAGGTGCCACATAACTCTCTTTAGGGTGCCACATATTCAAAGTGACTTATTCTTTAAGAATGGGTCAATTACCTAAGTGAACTAATTGGAAGAGAACTTGATAAAATATTCTAAAAGACCAAAACTTGAAAAGCATTTAATTTAGGCATGTGCTAAATATCCAAGCCTCATGATTAATCAAATCCAGGCATTTAATGAGAATGGTGAGTCATTGACTTAAATGTCCATAGAAAATATGATCATCATTACCATAGGATTCAATTTGGAGAATAAGTAGGTTAAGTCATGATGGCATGGTATAAGTGGTCCAATGGGAGAGAAACAAGTAAGCCAACAATCAATACATTAGGTCATTAGATTGACACTTCATAAACTTAAGCGTGCCACCTTGCAAATTAGTGCGCCACCTCAATTTTGCAGTCGTGCCACTCTAAGAAAGGTGATTGAGTCATTCGGACAAGTAATGATGAGGACAATATCTATAAATAAGATGAGCTCCTCATTCATTTTCACTATATAAGCCCTCTTGCTCTTTACATGCCATTCTTTCCCTTGCTCTCTGTGGCATCCCAAAATTTCATGGCAATTTCTAGAGGCATTACGACCTATGAAAAAGTGAATGGTTGTGTCGTTGAAGTATGTTGTGGCCACTAGACCGAAGAATTGTAATAGATTAAGGACGAACACTTTAATGGAAAGATATCTTATGTTCTTGGGTTATCAAAGTTGGTGCTATAGGATAATTTGATAATGAGAATTTTGTTCTTTGCTATGTGATTTATAGGTTGGAATTTATTATGTTGCAAGTTTTATGGCCAAGTGAATAAGTGTAATTAGGTAATTATATGATGGGTAATTAGGTGAAAATTAAAAGGGAAAAATTAGAGAAGAGTGGGTTGAATTTTTGGCCCAAGACCAGCCTCACCATTCGGCCCTTTTGGCCTGGCCCGTGAAGCCCAAAGGAAAGGAGCTGCCTTCGACCAAGGGGAGGAGGCCCGACCCATCTTCTAGCCCATCATGTGCATGGGAAAAATGCCAAGTGTCTTTCCCCTAGGGCCAAGTGGCATTAGCCATGCAAACCAAATGATTGCAAATGATGAAGGGGAAAGAAAGAGAGGGAGAGTGAGCGGATTGAGAGAGAGAGAGTGAAATCGAGAGAGGGAGAGCAAGCAAGCGAGAGAAGAAGGGGAAGAGGGAGGCCGTTCGCTGCTGTTCGTCGCCGCCATCGAGTCGCTGAGTCCCGCCTTGCCCCCGCCATCTTTGCTTGCTGTGTTGTGCTCGGATTAGAGGCAAGTAGAGTCCATTAATCTACCTTTGCTTGCTGTGTTCGTGTATGTGATGAATGGTGAATTTCGGATGTGGATGAAGTGTGAAATTTCGAAGCTATAAGTGTTGTGTTCTAGCCTAGTGTTCTGTTTCCGGAAAAGCAGTTCGACCTTTGTTGATTTCTTGAGTTGCATGCGATGTTCTAGTGGGAATTTGGCTTCGACTTCTTGATGAAAGTTGTAAAGGACTTCTTTGAGAGTAACATATCAAAATTTCAGAAGAAATGAACAAGTATAGACCGGTGAAGCTATTTTTCTTTGAAGAAGTTAGAACTGGAAATCGTAATGCTGACCTAGTGTGATTCTGTGAATTTTATAAAATTCTTTGGTTGAAATTTGATCTCGTGTTCTGAATGAAAGTTGAATATGAAATGTTAAGGAGTAACATAATAAAATTTTAGAGGAAATGGATGAGTTTAGATTGGTGAAACGATTTTATCCGAAATGGTTAGATCTGGGAATTGTTGCCGAGGGTTAGAGACAACTACGGTGATTATAGTTTTTAATCTATCACAAATCTGATTTCGAGTTCTTCATGAAATATTTACTTCTGTATTTTTTCTATAATATATAAAAATTTCAGAATTTTGGAGTTGATTTAGGATTTCTACTGAATTTGTGAATGAAACTGTGTATGGCAATATTCCGAAATTATAAAGACTGTGATGTGTGGACTGTACCGAATTGTATGATGTTCTTTTGATATGGTGTTCTGCATGGAATATTTTCCTCTAGATTTTGTATATAACATGTCGAATTTTTAGAATTTATTAAGGCTGTTTACTAATTTTTCAAGAATTATGACCAAAGGAGTGCAATCTGTTTTTATCCAAAATTTTGCTGTATTTTCAAAAATAAATGAAATTGCTCCATGTGACATAATGTCTTGAGTGGTTGATTATGTTGCATATGTGGTGACATATGGCATGTTATATGACATCAAAAGTTGGTTGAGACCTTTGATATTGTTGCATCAAATGCCATGTTGAAATTGAGATACATGTGTGAACATAAATTGAGATAATAACGAGACCATCGAGGTGTGAGCTAACGATAACCCGGGAGTGTTGGGATGCCCGGAGTATGGGTGCCGGATGCCTGGAGTGTGTGTGCCGGATGCCCCGGGAGTGTTGGGATGTCTAGAGGTGTGTGTCAGAAGCCCTGGAGGTGTGTGCTGGGGGGATACCTCGTGATGCTAGTTGGGGTACGAGATGCTCGGAGTGTGTGTGCCGGATACCTGGAGGTGTATGCCGGAGGCTCCTCGCGATGCCAGGTTGGATGCAAGCGATAAATTGTGGGATGCAAACATTCGTCCTTGGGAAGAAAAATGATGTGATCTAATTGAAAGATAAAGATCGAGAATTGAATCATGCGCATGGATGTGTGCATATGGCATGGGATGAACCTCATGGGAATGCAAGAATGGAGTGCATGGTGGTATATGCATGGCTGTTTGATGATATAAGTACAAGTGCATGGTGATATATGCATAGCTGCTTGATGATATAAGTAAAAGTGCATGGTGATATATGTTCGTTGTATGGTGATATATGCATGGCTGTAAGGTGAGGTATGCTTGAATGCATGAATGATATGTGTTTTATTCATGATACCTTGATTGTTCTGTTTGACGCATTGTGTAGTTTGGTGGATCTTTACTGTTGAGTGGTTGTACTCACCCCTTTGGGGATTAACATTTAAGATTAGAAAGATACCATTGCTACCAGTTGTGCGTGGTACCTTCTATGGCATACCTACTGACATTGAGGTGGAGTGCGTAGAGCATTCCTGTATTAGTGTACCTGGTCTGGTGTATGTCCGAGTCCGTGTCTTGGTGATGTACGACGTGGGTCTTGCTGATGGCCCGGTTATCCAGGAGTTTTTGTCTGTTCATGTCCGGCGTGGTGGAGTGATGCTAGGGATGCTGCCGCCGCCCGATGCACCGAGTTCGGTGTGATGGCGCGTATGACTAGTGGGAGCCGATACTTTTTGGTTACCCGGCACTAGATGATGGATGGGTGTATATGTCAAACGTAGGGTCGTGTCCTTTTGAGTTAGCCGAGCATAGTTAAAAGCTTTGGCCTTTTTGATGTACCGACCCGAGACGTCCATTGTGAAAATGTAAATAAAAGTGACTCGGCTTTATTGTTTTATATGGTGAATAGTTGGTGTGCAATTACATTATTTTTATTGGAGTAAGGGATGGTGAGACTCGTTTATGCTTCCGTTGATGAGCTGCTCTGGGACCTTTACAAAAGAAAAAAGGGAGAAGAATTTTATTGCTCAACCCCTATGAACTATGGTTCCACTTTAATTAAAAAATTTTAAGGACTGGTATGTAGTAGGATAAGTGATAAGTACCTGTGGCGACCCCAACGGATCGGGGAGCGTGCCGAGGGGGTGCCACACTCTCGGCCTTGCACCATCGCTCCTCATTAAGTCGCTCACGCTCCTTTTTGAGGTCCATCTAGGTAAGTAAGATCCCTAATTCTCCTCTAGGGCAATAGACTCTATTATTTAGTTTGGTTAGGTGCTCACCCATTCAAGCGATGGGTAGATGTAAGATCCTTAGTTTGGTTTTCTCATGTTGGTGCTTGAATGTGTGTTTGAATTGTTCATGCTTGGAATAAGGTCGAGGTTTGCTTGGGTTAGGTTCAACAAGAGGCAAGATCACCCAAGGCCACGAGGCCTTGGATTGGTATCAAAGCATGCCAGTTCCAAGTCTCAATCGATGAGAGGATCGCCGAAGGCCGCACGATCTTGGATCGACATTGGAGCGGCTAGTTCTAAGTCTTAATTGATAGGGGGACCGCCTAAGTCACAAGGTCTTGGTAATGTATTAAAGCATGCTGATTCTATGTCTTGATTGATGTGAAGACTTTGTGCTTGACGTTTGAATCAAGCCACAAACCAAGAGTCATTCACAGCATGAAGTATATTCATATCGGGTTGAAGCCAAGATCTGTCGAACTTAGGATCTTCACGAAGTAAGGTATACCAAAGTCTCAAGGTCTTAGATCAGCATTGAGGCATGTTGTTTCCAAGCCTTATCCAATGCAGCGATTAGTGCTAAGCAATCGATTCAAGTCACAGATTAAGGATCGTTCCCAACATGTTATATAGTGCAATACAAGGATTTATGGCACACACGAATGAGTGAGCACGCCTTCGGATCATGTATAAGTTGGCTAAAAAAGAAAAGATAAGAATCGGCATGTGTGACGCACTTATGTGTGCACTTGAAGAGGAAAAAATGTCTGTCAGTAGATAGCATTAACAACGATACCTCCTTCATTAAACGGGACGCCCTAGTTGAGTCAAGATGCCTGGATCTTGAACCAAGAAGTCTCGGAAAGTTTGCCCTGAGAAGGCTCAATCGAATCGAGAGGACCTGGTCGAGCCAGGATGATGGTAAAAGAATCATTTTATGCATGCCGGTATATGCATGAGTATAATGCGTTGATGTGCTCATTTTTAAGTTGATGGTAGTTTTATATGGACATCATGTATTTAGTCAAGGCATGCCCTATTGATCCGTCATCAACACTATTTGCAAGTGTTGTACTTATTAGACTTCAATAATATGATGTTTTTCTAGTAGAGAATTAAGAATTTTACTTATTAAGTTCCCCGACTCACTCTACTATCTTTTAGGCTTATGTTAGTTTTGAGAACTATAGTCAAGCTAGAGGATATAGGAATTCCCCTATCATATGTGAAAACTTATAGGGTGATATAAAAAGGAAAGAAGAGATTGTAAATGTACTGTTGTAATATAAAGTAATGTATTATGTGTGATATATGTCCTAGTCTTCTAGCTATTATTTGTTTGGGAAGTTTGTTTGTTCACATTTCCGCATGTGTTTATTTACGAGATAAAAAGAATTAGGACCGCGACAAGTCTAGGACCTCACAAAAATAACCCCAACTGCTCAAAACTCTAGAGATGGAGTTAAGGTTGTTACAATCCAAGACCAACCCTTATGGTTGAGCGATTGATCCACATCCAAATAGCTCGAGTCAACTTGCGTGATTAGTGGATTGACGCACTGCCGATCCCTTGATCGGCCCATGGTCAATCCTTCAATCAGGCCATGGCTGATCCTTTAGTAGTCCTCCCGATTAGGTCAATCGGTTCATGATCAATCCTTAGATTGGTCTAGGCCAATCCCCACTATCGGCGCACCGATTCCATGGCCATTTCTCATAGGTCAAAATTGTGGATGTCATAGCCGAGGCTCGACAATCGGCTAGAGGAGAAGGAAGGAAAAAAAGAAAAAAAATCAAAAAAATATTAGTATAATCTTAGGACATTATTAAAATATAAAAAAATTGCATGTCTTTAGAAAATTTGAGAATTGTAACAAACATATTATTCTATTTAGAAATTCGTCTAGGAGATAAAAATGAAAAAAAGTTATTTCTCAAAAGAAATTATTTTCAAAAATAAAAATATTACCAAACGCACTCTAAACAATCATTCTTCTCAAATCATTTTCTTTTTTCTGTGCTGATTATTTTGATACATTATTTTCCTTTCCATTTTTAACACATTTTTTCTACTAACAGTCAAAACCATGATGAAGTCTAAAGCTCCTTTTAGACTTACAATTACGATCTAGGGTGAGCTTGACGCCATATTAAGCTCTACCAATCGGCCATTAGCTTGATGGCGGTGTTGAGCTTACACATAAGTGTGTGTGTGTGTGTGTGTGCACGTGCACGCGTGTGCATGCGTGCGTGTGTGCATGAGAGAGAGAGAGAGAGAGAGAGAGAGAGAGAGAGAGAGAGGGATGGTCATGGAGACGAAACGAAGGGAGGAAACTCTGTCATTGAGCATAGCAATGGCAATATGATAGTGGTTGTCGACGATAGCAACGGCAGGATGGAGGCTGCGGCAGATGGGGTGTGGGTCTGGGTAGAGGATGGAAGAGAGAGGAGAGGTGGCCGGGTAAATACAAAATGAAACGTCTACACATCGCTATTTCGTTTCGTCCGCGGAGATTATAGATGAGATTAAAGTAGGAGACAATAGATCCACCTCTTTCTCATTCCAATCTGTACACCTTTTGAAATTAGCATTCGTACAAACTGAGCATTCCAGGAGGAATGTTTATCTCTACACTAGTGGTAATTATGAGCTGGGTTCACTCCTATGTGAAGGAGGCCCAATGAGTTGCAAGCCCAAAAAGGGCTTGAGCCCATATGATGAGTCATAGAGAAATAAGGTTTCTCACTATCTTTTAAGTGGTAGCCACAAAAAGACGTAATAACAAGAGAAAAAGAGAAAGTAGAAAATTTGGGGTTGGGGCAAAGTCTGATTTACATCAAGCTGGTATCGGAGGTCGATTCGTATTCCAATTGAGCTGAAATTTTGTCAGCATGTTGTCGTGCAATCTGCTCGAATCTGAATGGTTTGATTTTCATTTGAAGCTCCATACATCAGGTTTTTCGTGGATTGATCAAAACTTGCATTTTTTGTCAGATTTATCCTTGATCTCTTATGAAATTCATGTGTATTACCAAAAATCATGTTCTTGAGGTTTTTGCTGCTGTGTACCTCTAGTATTTGCTAGAAAAGAATATTGTTGACCCAATTTTATTGATAGTGAAGATTTTCGGGTGGACTCCGGTCCCATGGTTTTTGATCTCCTCACATCGAGGAGGTTTTCCATGTAAAAAATTCGTCTTGTGTTCACGGGCTTGGCATTTATTTTACTCTACTATATCGAATCCTATTAGATTTACACAAGAGTAGAGATTATTTTATTCTGCTGCGTTAATTCGATATTGTTCAAATTGTTACTATTCTCCAATCAGAGTGGTATCAGAGCTTTTGGTTATTGTCTGATTTTTCTGCCTTGTGTTAAACAATGGAAACGAATACGAGTAGAATGGTTTCACTGAATGGTTCGAATTATCATATTTGGGAAGGGAAGATGGAAGACTTTTTATATGTGAAAGATTTTTATTTGCCCGTATTTGTCGAGGAGAAACCGGAGAATAAAATTGATGCCGAATAGTCTAGATTTCATCGTCAAGTGTGTGGTTATATTAGGCAGTGGGGGGATGATAATGTTTTGAACCATATTATTGAGGAAACACATGCACGCAGTTTATGGGATAAGCTCGAACAGTTATATGCTCAAAAGACTGGGAATAATAAGTTATTTTTGGTAAAACGGATGATGGCTCTGAGATATCAAGATGGTAATCGTTTGACTGATCATTTAAATTCTTTTCAAGGAATTATAAATCAGTTGGCTGTGATGGGAATCAAGTTTGATAATGAGATACAAGCACTATGGTTGCTTGGTACTTTGCCGAACTCATGGGAGACGTTCTGAACATCTTTGTCTAATTTTGTCCCAAATTGTACGATTACCATGGATTTGGTCAAGAGTAGTATTTTGAATGAAGAGATGAGAAGGAAGACACAATGATCGTCCTCTTCACATTCTGATGCCTTGGTTGTTGAGAAAAGGGGAAGAAGTGAGTCTCAAAGTCCGAGAAATAGAGATAAAAGTTGAGATAAAAGCAGAGGTAAGTATAATAAATTTGCTAATGTTGAGTGCCATTATTGTCATCAAAAGGGACATAGTCAGAGGTTTTGTCGCCAGTTAAAAAGGGAGAAACAAAAGGAGAAAGGTAAAGAGAAGAAAATTTATAATGACAGTGATGACAATCGTGTTGCTACACTTAAAGAAGACTTTCTCATCATTTTTTATGGTGATGTAGTGAATTTTGTATCTCATGAGACCAGTTGGGTAATTAATAGTGGTGCATCCATTCATGCTACGTCTCGTAGGGATTTCTTTACATCATACATGTCAAGTGACTTCGGATTTGTGAAGATGGGAAACAATGGGCTAACTCAAGCTATAGGCATCGGTGATGTGTGCCTAGAAACCAACAATGGCACAAGGTTAGTATTAAATAATGTTAAACATATACTTGATATCCGCTTGAATTTGATTTCTACAGGCAAGTTGGATGATGAGGGGTATTGTAGCACCTTCAGTATTAGTCAATGGAAGCTCACCAAAGGTTCTCTTGTTGTGGCTAGAGGTGAAAAATATTCTTCGTTGTATATTATGCAGGCAAAGTTGTCCATAAACAAAATTAATGCAGTAGACAATGAAGATGCAACTGAGTTATGGCATAAGAGGCTCAGTCACATCAGTGAGAAGCGTTTGTCAATATTGGCTAAGAAGAAGCTCCTTTCAGGATTGAAAAGTTCGGCGCTAAAGAAGTGTGCTCACTATTTAATAGGAAAATAGGATAGAGTTGCATTTAAAAACTTCCCTCCTTCAAGAAAGTCAGGTATACTGGATTTAGTGTATTCTATTGTTTGCGGTCCTATGAAAACAAAATCACTTGGTGGCTCTCTTTATTTTGTTACCTTCATAGATGATTTTTCAAGGAAAATTTGGATTCATACCTTGAAAACTAAATAGCAAGTACTAGATGCTTTTAAGCAATTTCAGGCTTTAGTTGAGAGACAGACTGAAAAGAAATTGAAATGTATCAGAATTGATAATAGGGGAGAGTATATTGGACCTTTTGATGAATATTATAGACAACAAGGTATTCGACATCAAAAGACACCTCTCAAGACGCCTCAATTAAATGGCTTAGCTGAGAGAATGAACATGACACTGGTTGAAAGGGTAAGATACTTACTTTCACAGTCAAAGCTACCTGGATCCTTTTGGGGTGAGGCTTTATGTACAGTTGTGCATATATTAAATTTTACTCCATGTGTTCCTTTAGAGTTTGATGTTCCTAATAGAGTTTGGACATGCCAAGATGTTTCTTATGATTATTTGCGTGTCTTTAGGTGCAAAGCATTTGTGCATATTCCCAAAGATGAGTGGTCTAAACTTGATGTGAAAACACAACAGTGCATATTTATTGGTTATGAACATGATATGCTTGGCTACAAATTTTATGATCCGGTTGAAAAGAAAATTGTAAGAAGTAGAGACGTTATGTTTATGGAAGATCAAACAATAGAGGATATTGAGAAAGCAGAGATGATTTCAGCACCATGGGTTAGTGATAATTTGGTTGATTTGGATCCAGGACCTCTTACAAATATTCCTACATAAGTTGATGAAGAGCAGCAGGAAGTCAATGTTCCAAATAACGCACATGTTCCTGAACATGTTGAAATGGATAATACTATTTTCGAACCATATGCTCAATTAGATGTTCCACTGGATGTTCCAATCTGGAGATCCGTTAGAGACCGATGACCTTTCACTAGGTATTCTGAAGATGAGTATGTATTATTGACTGATGTAGGTAAACCAGAGTGCTATGTAGAAGCAATAGAAGATGAGTACAAAAGCAATTGGTTTGATTCTATGCAAGATGAGATGCAATCACTTTATGATAATCATACTTTTGAGTTGGTGAAGTTAACTAAATGTAAAAGGGCTTTGAAGAACAAGTGGGTATATAGGTTGAAGCAAGATGAACATACTTCACAACCACGGTACAAAGCTAGATTGGTTGTTAAGGGATTCGATCAGAGAAAGGATATTGATTTTGATGATATATTTTCTCCAATAGTGAAAATGTCTTCTATTCGTGTGGTACTAGGCTTGGCAACTACCCTAGATTTGGAAATTGAGCAAATGGATGTCAAAACAGCCTTCCTACATGGTGACTTGGAAAAAGAGATATACATGGAATAATATGAGGATTTTAAAGTGAAAGGGAAAGAGAATTATGTGTGCAAATTGAAGAAAAGTCTCTATGGCCTAAAACAAGCACCGAGGCAGTGGTACAAAAAGTTTGCATAAGTTATAATAGAACATGGTTATAAGAAGACTTCCTCGGATAACTGTGCGTTTGTCCAAAAATTTTATGATGACGACTTTATTATTCTATTGCTTTATGTTGATGATATGTTGATTGTTTGGAGGAATAGTTCAAGAATTGAGTTATTGAAGAAATAGTTGAGCAAGTCTTTTGCCATGAAAGACTTGGGCTCGGTGAAACAGATTCTTTGCATTAGAATTACTCGAGACAAAGATGCTAAGAAGTTATTTTTGTCACAAGAGAAATATATCGAGAAGATCCTTTAGAAATTTTAAATGGACAACACTAAAGTGGTTAGTACTCCTCTTACTGCCCACTTTAAGTTAAATATGAAGCAAAATCCTATGACTGATAAAGAGAAAAAAGATATGGAAAGTGTTCCATATGTCTCAGCTGTAGGAAGCTTAATGTATACGATGGTATGTACACGCCTAGACTTGGTGCACGCAGTTGGCATTGTTAGTCACTATTTGTTAAATCCAAACAGAGAGCACTGGAATGCAATGAAGTTGATTATGATGTATCTTCGGGGAACTTCAATTTGAAACTTAGTTTCGGTACTGGGAAACTTAAGTTAGTTGGATACACAGATTCCGACTTGGCAGGAGATATTGATACTCATAAATCTACTTCTAGTTATTTGATTTCTTTTGCGGGTGGAGCTGTGTCATGGAAGTCAAGATTGCAGAAGTGTGTTGCACTTTCTACAATCGAAGCTAAATTTATTACAGTGACTGAAGCTAGTAAAGAGATGCTATAGATGAAGAAGTTCTTAGAAGAACTTGGGTTCAAGCAAAAGAGGTATGCACTATTTTGTGATAATCAAAGCGCAATTCATCTTGGTAAGAATTCATCTTTTCATTCTAGATCGAAACATATTGATGTTAGATATCATTGGATAAGGGATGTTCTAGATGAAAAGTTGTTGGAACTTAAGAAAATTCATACGAATCATAATGGCTCGATATGATGATGACTCTACCAAGAGAGAAGCTTGAACATTGCCAATTGATAGTAGGGATGGCGAATCCCTCCACATTGTCGTGGGGGGAGATTTGTTAACTGGGTTCACTCCTATGTAGAGGAGGCTCAATAAGTTGCAAGCCCAAAAGGGCTTGAGCCCATATGATAAATCATATGGAGAAATATGGTTTCTCACTATCTTTTAAGTGGTAGCCGCAAAAAGCCGTAATAACAAGAGAAAAAGAGAGTATAAAATCTGGGGTTGGAGCAAAGTCTGATTTACATCAAGCTGGCATCAGAGGTCGATTCGTATTTCGATTGAGCTAAAATTTTGTCAGCATGTTCGCCGCGCAATCTGCTCGAATCTAAACAGTTTGATTTTCGTTTGAAGCTCCCTACATCAGGTTTTTCGTGGATTAATCAAAACCTGCGCTTTTGTTAGATTTATCCTTGATCTCTTGTGAAATTCATGTGTATTGCAAAAAATTATGTTCTTGAGGTCTTTGTTGCTATGTACCTCTAGTATTTGCTAGAGAAGAACATTGTTCACCCAATTTTGTTAATAGTGAAGATTTTCGGGTGGACTCCTGTCCCGTAGTTTTTGATCTCCTCACATCAATGAGGTTTCCACATAAAAAATTCGTCTTGTGTTCGCGTGTTTGGTATTTATTTTACTCTACTATATCGATTCCTATTAGGTTTACACAAGATAGGAGATTATTTTAGTCCACTGCGTTAATTCGATGTTGTTTGAATTGTTACCGTTCTCCCATCGCAATCTCCGTTCGTCTCCTTTTCTAAGGAATAAAACCTATATTTTGTAAAGCATATCCTTACAACTACTTTTTCTTACACAATTTTTAAGAACATTTTTGACATTTGATCGATCCTCTCAAGTTGCCACATCGTTTCGTCTTATAAGATGAGAAGAACAAAAGAAGGGGGGGAAAAGAAAAGCATCTTTGCTTTATTGGCCTCTAAGGAATACATGACATTGTGAGATGGAGACTATAATTCCATTACATTTTTGGTCTGAACTTCAATCAGTATCTGTAGAAAATGTCTCCTCTGACGTCGTCTAAGTCACCACGCATTTGAAGCTGAAACAAGAAGTTGAAAATTGGAAGGAATTAGAATTAGGCTGTGAGAAATAAATTGGTCAACTAATCTAGAAAGTTTGACTTCATCTCTAACGACAGCATGAAGAGAGTAAATAACGAATGGATACGACGAAGTAGAACCAAATCTTGGAAAGTTTTGAAAACAAATACTAAGTTGACCATGTATTGACGTAATAGACTTTTGCTTCACCAATGCAACCATCTCTTCGTACAAAATGATCTAAGCCACGTGACCAATATAAATTAAATAAAATGGCGTCGGTCTGAAGCATGCACTTATTTTTAGAGCTTAACATCTATATCCATTACTATCCCTTGTTCATAGAGAGGTTAGTTAGATATTGCTTTTTCCTTCGCGCTCTTGTACTTCATTAAAGAAAACAAAGAAAATATTTTTCCCTAAATGACAAAGTATGTAATACAAGTTTGATCTAAACAGACAAGAACATTATTAGATTTTCGCTTAGAAGATGATGGTTCGGTTGATTATACTCTATGTAGCTGTGATTAGGCTAGACTTTGCGTATGGTGTATAACACGAATCTCGTAAATTCACCTGTTTGAGAGAGAACCCAGTTGTCATCACCAGCAACATGCCATGCAAAGTAACCTTTAAGTCTTTTTCCCTTGGCGTACACGACCTTGGTAGAGATGGTTTGTGTATCATCGTAGCTGATCCACGTTGTCCCGGAATAGCAGTAGGCGGACACAACCGTGGAGTTGTACACCGTGGTCGCGCTGTTTAGGGATATGTATTTCGTGATATCATTGTACAGGATTGACCCATCGGAGGATATTGCCGGCCCGGTGAAGGGTGCGAAGTAGCTGTGATCGTTGGCATTTGAGAGGACGAATGAGCGCCCATAGAAGGGGAAGCCGAGCACGATTTGATCCGCCGGCATGCCGGCCTGAATCCATGCTCTCACCCCGATGTCTCCACTTATGCCGTTCCCTGAAATTAAAAAGGACCGATGATTTCAGATGCAGAATATATCAAGAAAATTGCGAGTTTGATAAGCACAAGTGAAGGATTTTAAATGAACAAAAATGTTCATGTTAATTACTCGTGGAATGACACAGTATGCTTTGAATGGGAGACCATGCTGTGATTCTTTTGACATTGAGGTAACAAAATTCAAAGTCACGATACAAAAAATTAAGAAAACTCCGTTGTCCCCCAGAATAGTTAAAGTTTATTACCCAAAAAAACAAGTCAAAGTTGCCGCCCCACCTGGATCATAGAGAGCAGCAAGTGGTCCTGTGGTGGAGGACCAACCCCCAAAGAAATCATAGGCCATTGCATTGATCCAATCCAAGCTAGCCGCCATGGCGGCCACAGGATAATCCGCGGGTGACCAGTAGTGCGGCGAGTAATAGACTGCCGCCGACAAAAGCAGAGCATCCTCACCCGAGCTGGCCGCCTCAGCAGCCACTGCGGTCCGCCACTCCTGGAGGAGCAACCCCAAGTTGGTCATCTTCTCATCAGTGTCCGGGTATTCCCAATCAAGATCAAGGCCATGAAAGCCGTTGGACCGAGCGAGGGCTATGGAGGAATCGATGAAACTCTTTCGGGAGCTAGATTGGCTCGCCATGGCCGCAAAGGCAATCGCATTCGAGCTGCCACCGCCAATGGACAGGAGGGTTTTGACCGATGGGTTCTTCTGCTGGACGTCACTAGTGAAGGCCGCGAAAGACTGGGCGTTCGTCGACGATATGACTACCTGGTTTGTCGATGCATCGAGGTCGGCGAACGCGCAGAAGAGATGAGTGAAGAGGGTTGAATCGATGTTGGAGGCTGTGATGCCGCTGTCCGGGAACCAATAGCCTCCTTTGA
This sequence comes from Eucalyptus grandis, assembly GCF_016545825.1. Taxonomy (NCBI): domain Eukaryota; kingdom Viridiplantae; phylum Streptophyta; class Magnoliopsida; order Myrtales; family Myrtaceae; genus Eucalyptus; species Eucalyptus grandis. The sequence continues at coordinate 2,650,469 of NC_052614.1, read as the reverse complement.
CGTTTTGGGCCATGCATGAGTTGATTTGGAGTAGAGACAGAAACGAGACGAAGAGAAAGAGAAGGATATGATTGTTGCTGGAAGCCATTTTTGATGAGTAATGTGGAGGAGGTTGTTCATGTTTGAGCTGGTTTTATAGAGGATTTGTTGGACTCGATGCACATGCTGTGGCTTAAGTTTCGTGTTAATTCTAGAGTTCTGACTTTTTCCTAACTCTAGTCTAGAACATCAGGCTTAGTGAAATGTGGATAATGGTCGTGACTAAGAATTTTATGCAAATAAGGCCTTTTCTTGTGCTCGAATGACCAGTCACGCAAGGAGGAATTCCTTTCTCTCACTACCTTTCACGATAGATTTGAACCATTATATATATACACACATGGGCCACAAAGTGAGATTATTGTATGAGTGTTAGTTTATATTCTATATTGACTTTGGACGATTGAAAATGGTAAGTTCCATAAGGCCCTCCAAATTTGACTATCCCAGTTCAATTATAATTAATGTATGTACTAGCCTATAAAATACTTGCTTGGCTACATGTGGTATTCTTTAGATTTGATGGTTCAAACCGTCTAATCCAATATCTATTATTACATAATGGGGCGGACTCGTATGTTGATTTTGTCTTTCCAAGACTCTTTCTAATGGAGGGAGCATTGCATGCACCATATGCATGTGAACTCATTCCATCCCAACCATCTGATCATGCAAATCCACGTGAAATTCATGTGATTAAGTGAGCGAGATGAAAGGGTCTAAAAATGGCAGTCAAATTTGTCAACTATGATGCTAATGGAGCTGATCATCCCAATCATCATATCATGCGAGTCTCACAAGAAATTCACAAAATTATGTGGTCGAAATGAAGCGATCCGAAAATGGTAATCAAATTTGTCGTCTATGATGCGTGTGGAACTGAGTTATATTAGTCAATTTTTCAATGGTCAACCGTCCTTCACGCGCGGAAATGCGATGTTAATTAAAGGAACCGCAAGATGCAGCATCCCATAAGGTAAGTAGCGAAATGATCAACGTTAATTCGGTCCGCTTACGTGTAAGATTCGATCAACACGATCCCATGTGTTGTTGATGTAACTTGCAAGTTTCGCACGTTGTTTCGTGAAGAGTTCGTTCGATTTTCTTGGTCAACGCCAGAGCTGACGGCGCATCATCATTCGTTAGTTTATCCTGTTGGTTGAGCAAATAATGGCAAGTGTCTATGATACGGGACACGTATCGTTTCTCTATGGAGACTTTGCCAGAAGTCGAAGGAGCAATTTTGCTAAAAAGGGTATCTCGGTTCTTGTTAGCAACGTAACTCAAAATGATTGATCGAGACCTACAAACTTTTGCCGACAGAAAGGTAGCTCTCCCCCCATCACCATCCTTTTGTTGTGTCCGAAGGATAAAAGCTTCACCTTTGCGAGTAGCAGCACGATTGTCGTAGCTTTTTGCCGGCGGCTGCAAGAGCCGCGAGCGCAAACCTCGTGGAATGTGTAAAACAAACTTCCCGATGTTCATACCTGCACGTATGCGCGGGTCATCTTTGTAGGATGCAAATTGCGCAACCCAAGATCTCCATAACCAGAACAAGAACATGCATAATTGAGTAGAAAGATTAACGCACCTGTTTTAGAATCCATCGAACATAAAGCGGAAGCAGAAAAAGGATTACCCACATATCAAGAGGATCCACGCATCAAGTCATTCTCCTCTATTACCCTCCGTATCACTGGCTCAATGAGGCGGCCCCCCTCACATTTAGCGTTAGGTAAACGCCCCTTAGGTGAGGATACATGTGAGAATTAGGGTTAAAGGAGAGACTTGAGCACTATTTATGAGTTTCCAGCCAGTCCCCTCATTACGGCCAGGCTCAACTCGGCCCACACTAGCCCCCATATTAGACTAATTAAGAAACCTTCTATCTCACCTTAGACCAAACCCCGTAAAACGGTAAACGTTAAACGGTAAATTACAATATCAATTAATGTAGTCCACAATTAGAAAAACTCTTACATTCTCCCACTTGGACTATATTAATTGAAATCGTACTGTATGTGCGCACATTGGTCCAAAGATAATTCTTAATAGTCAATCCTATCCCATAAAGTCTTAAACACCGAATCATGGCAGTAACTGCATGTATACACACAGAGCTTTTCATGGTCACGAATGTTCTCAACTTTATTGATATTGATTTAATATGATGGTGTGGCAAATGGATAACATCTCTCATAGAGAGATCCCATTTATCAGTCACCATTCTCTTAACTTTAGGCATCACAAAAACTTGTGCCACTAGAGAATGCTTTATGGTTCCAATGAACCCACATATGTCTAGTCCTTACGGTTAACCTTTCTTTATGTATCACAAGACATATGCACAAGGCTAATAACCGGATGCCCGGATGCCCCTAGCCTTCACTCAAGGTTTATACAATCCATTGAGACTTTATCAATATGTATTCAACATAATAACAACACATTCAAAAATATTTTATTGAATGCAAAAGTTGATACATATCAAACCGTTACAAAGTGTAACGAGCACATATGAAATCTTTATTAGAGTAAAGCTAAAATAGCTCCCACTAAACAACAGCATCTCATGATGCTTCTAGGCCTATATTAATGACATGTCGCTTAAATACACATGGGCGTAGGCTTTTAATTAGTGGATCTGTAACCATATCATCTATAAAAATATATTATATTATTATGTCACATTACTGTACCGTTTCCTTTTAGTCAAAAATTTTGACCACCATATATTTAGACCCATTGAGACCTCTGTAGTAAATAAATAATACTACAAATTTGTTATCTCAATATAACCATATGGGTTTATCCATAAAGTTAAAACCGGTCAACTCCTTAATGAGGTTCCGGAGCCTAATAGCCCAAGTAACAACCTGAAAAAATGTTACTAGCACTGCTTACATAGTAGAAGATGACATAGAATTTTATTTACTGCACTTCCTGCTAACATAAATATGTATTATGTTATTGATCTCTTATCATCATAACAGACAAAAAAATTTACATCTAAATACCCTACTAACTACAAGAATTAAACATGTCTGTAAATTAGCATATAATTTCTTATCCTTTTAAGTACCTCAAAACCTTCTTGACAGCAACCCAGTGATCATGTCCTGGATTTGACTGATATCTGCCTAGAAGTCTCGTCACAAAGACGATATTTAGTCTAGTGCAAATTCGAGCATATATTATACTTTTAAGTGCACTGACACAAGGTACACCATTTAATTAGATTTTCTCAATATCTAAATAAGGACAATGTGATAGATTCAGTCCATCACCCTTAACAACAGGGGCAATTCCTGGCTTGCAATAATGTATATTGAATATTTCCAATATACAATCAACAAATGTCCTCCAAGAAAATCTAATATAATATGACAAAAACAATCCTTACAAATCTCAGTACAAAGGATATAAGATGTCTCAAGGTCACAACTTGTAAGCAAAAATATTATGTACATAAAGTATGAGAAAAAATAAATTTCCTCTCACTGACCTTGCAGTATATTGAATTACTTAATAACACTATGAAACTTTAATAATATTGTCTAAAAACTTGCTTAAAACTATGAATAAGACTTTTCAGTCTACACACAAGTTTACTTGAAATATCTGTTGCAAAATCCTCCAATTGCACAATATAGATTTTGTATCTATTTTGCGTAACTCCATATCAAAATAAATTATTATTGCCACATTCACTCTGAAAGAATCTTTAAAAATACTAGAAAGAAACATTTATTTCTTCACTATTAACTATCCACCCCTCTTTCAGAGTGAAAACTTTAACTACCAATTTGGCTTTAAATTCCACAATCTTTCTTTGAAATTCTTTTAGTTTTGTACGCCAATTTGCAACTAATGAACTTATGATCTTTAGGCAAGTAAGTTAGTTTTCAAACACTATGATGTTTCATAGATTGTATACCGCATTTTATGGCATCTAATCACATACTTGATTAAGAATAAGAAACGACGTTTATAAATATGCCATTACATCAATCATATAGTGGATATTGTAATCATGCTCTCACAAATATACTATATAGTCTAATGGTATAACTGATCGTTTTTCCCTAACAAATCTCCTTAATAAAGCTGCAACCATTTCATTCTACACTTGAGAGGTTTAAGAAATTTCATTATAAATTATATCAAGAATAGTACATTGAACCTCAACAAGTTTAGTCTATGGTACATGATATTTCATAATTATCTGTATAGGTAAAGACAAAAAACACAGTAACCTCAATCATATTATTATCTTTAATAGTCTGAAAGCAGCTATCCTCTACAATTACGTCAATCTTTAGAAACTTTAGAGTATGTGATTCCATAATTCTTGCACCTTCTTTAGGGTCATAACATCAATACCCCTTTAACAATCTAGATAAGATACAAAATAATTCCGAGTGGATTTGAATTGCAACGCACTTAATATTGAATTAGATAATCTCACTTCTGCATGACACCTCTAAATTTAATATGATTCAAGTAATTTATGTCCAGTCTATAACTCAAAAGAAGTTTATGAAACAACTTTGATAAAAAAAACACATTTTGTATGTGAAAAAGTTGCTTTCATAATATCAGCCCACAAAAGACCGGATAAATTGGTCTTACTAATCATACTCATCACCATGTTCATTATGGTGCTTCATGCCTTTTAGCCAAATCTTCTTGTCAGGATTTTCAGGCATGGTAATTAAATTACCACCCCAAAATTTACCAAGTATTTGACAAATGACCATTTAAGCAATTCAGTATGGTCATACTTGCCAAAATACTTACCGCTACTATTAGGCTTGACAACCTTCAAGACTAATTTTTAACCAGTTTATTATTTTTTATGGCAATTTTCCTTAAATAGAAAACTTTTGAAAATAACCTTTTAACCATATACGAGATGTATATGTCATTAGGACTTAAACACAATCTTTGCAGATATGTCCTAATTTCGATATTAGACAAGACATAATTACAAGCTACTGAGGCTTTCATCATCTTATAGCAGTGTAGTCCGCAGGCAAATCTCTTTTCAAGTGTTCCAAAATGGAACGCTTCTTGGACAGTAAGCAAATTCAATGGCTCTTATCTCAATAATAGTGGAGTTAGAAATTACAGAAAAGGTGACTGAAAAACAAGCAATGTATATAATTAGCATCATGTGAGCACCGTGTAACTTGACGTACAAGTACACATCTAGAGAGTTACACGCATAATCATATAATCACCTTTGGGCAGAATACATGACATGTAGTTGTACACTCCCCACATGATAGCGGTTATGAGAATATATTCCAATTCTTTGTAAATTCATCACCTTTGGGCATATGAATCACTAGAATCAGTCACTCCTCCATCACACCATCATGTATCCCTCCATGAACTAATACACAATCACCTCCTTTGGGAGTATGACTACGCATTAGACCAGGAGACATCCCAATAATCATACGAGACCGAAATTTCTCAAACCCAATCAAGCGTACCACTTTGGCAGTCACTACTCAATTGAATCCTTGAAATTCTCTCATACTAGGGATATAAACTTTACTTCTCACATACACCATATACATGTGATTTTAACTTCAGTGATAGGGGTATCATATCACCAAAATCACATATCATGCTAATTATTATTGCTTTATAAAAATAATCATATATCTATAGATAAAGAACTTGAAAGTCAGACTTCAATGAGATCACCGATCATAGCAACACAAGAAACTTCTCATAATATATAAGAAAGCATCTCTTGTGCACCATGATTACTAATAACCAAAACAACATAAAAAGAATGCCGATCCAAAGGATCCCTCATAAGTTAACATTAATAGAAACATAGAATATCCATATTGACAAGCTTAATAGCTGATCAACTATTGATCATGAGTTTTATAAGGCAAAACATGACTCCAAGGCCAATAGCTGATTAATTAGCCAATTTTTTTTAAGTAACAAATTATCATTACATCAACTAGTGGCCTATATTTTGAGTCAAAACACATAACCAAATATCTAATCTTATAACAGTAGATATTATTATTTTGCGTAAATGTTGTCATACTTCTTAACCATAAACCAATGCTCAACTTGATAGACATTAACAAGTGACCAGATGAATTTAAGTATAATATGCAATAACTTAACTGACATACATTACCCACATTCAAAGATGTGATAATTAATATAATCAATTTGGTCACGAGTTCTTAAGACGTCCATCATTCAAAGGTTATCAGAAGAAACAAAAATACATCAAGATGCGTATAAATAACTATGTTTGAGCAACAAAAGTTCCATAACTTTTATTGTTTCTCATGACCTCAATACATAGTTCAAATATTATCCCATAATGGTTGTATCTCATTAAGCCAGCTTTAGTTCACAATAAATTTTAATTTTTATTAATGAATCACACCATTATAATGCTTAGGTGATAACATACCAATAACCCAACACTTGTATTTCCAAAATCACAGAAAATACAAGAAAAATACGCAAAAATACACTAAAAATACACGTATTTAGGGCTTTGTATGTATTTCCACATCCATAAAATAATCAAAAATATAAAATAAATACATCACGACGTAGAGGGAAATCATACGAATATAACGCCGCCAGCCACGCGCCGATCGGAGTCTCCACGCGTCCACACGCGCCGCCTGAGTGCACGGCGCGTGGAGCTCACGCGCGGCGAGTGTTCGACGCCCAGGCGGCGCGTGGCCGCGCGTGGGGGCGCGTGCGGCCTCCTCCGGTGTCGCGCCGCCAACCTTCTTGCTCGTCTGCCGAGCCCAGTCCGAATTTGTGATTTAATTTTATTTTTATTGAACACAAAATCTCGAAAATCACAAATTAGGGCAAAAACTTTATGCGTTCAAATTATAGGGTTACGGTTGCTCTGTTACCACATGTAGGATGCAAATTGGGCAACCCAAGATCTCCATAACCAGAATAAGAACATACATAATTGAGTCGAAAGATTAACGCACCTGTTTTAGGATCCATCGAACATAAATCGGAAGCAAAAAAATGATTACCAACATATCAAGGGGATCCACGCATCAAGTCATTCTCCTCTATTGCCCTCCGTATCACTGGCTCAATGAGGCGGCTCCCCTCACATTTAGCGTTAGGTAAACGCCTCTTAGGTGAGGATACAGGTGAGAATTAGGGTTAGAGGAGAGACTTGAGCACTATTTATAGAGTTTCCAGCCAGTCCCCCTCATTACGGGCCAAGCTCAACTCGGCCCACACTAGCCAGCCCATATTAGACTAATTAAAAAACCTTCTATCTCACCTTAGACCAAACCCCGTAAAACGGTAAACGTTAAACGGTAAATTACAATATCAATTAATGTAGTCCACAATTAGAAAAACTCTTACAATCTTTCCTGCTTGTCTTGATTTATCCATGCTGATTAACCATAAGAGAAGATGAGCATATGTACCATGATTCATCTGTCATTTGTACGCTTTCGAGGTATTGACGGCATTGGATATGCAATCTTGAATCTCTTCTTTCCAATTCCCTTTGTTCATATTCTTACACAGACTTGAAGCACTTATGGCTGATGACATTACACGTATTCCAGATCGACAATAGCGTGACTGAGAAATTCGAGTGGATTGAGGAGCTACAGCATACGTAATATGTAGATGTCAGTAGTGTAAATAGAATAAAAGCTACATACATTGACGGATTGAAATATGCTTAGCCCTCAAATGCATGATTGGATTCTCAGTCACATTAATCGTGTTGGTGCTATCACACATAATGCATATGTTCAATTGTTCCTCACCAAAATTCCTAAGTTGCTGCTCCATTCGCAAAAGTTACGGCAGCTATCTAGAGCCACATACTCAGCTTCAGCAATTGCAAGGGTAAATGAATTTCACTTCTTTGAAAATCACGAAACGAGCATGCATTTCATTATTTGAGAATTGCTAGAGGTGCTCTTTTTGTCAATTTTGTAAACTATGAAGTCAGCGTCTCAATGTCCCAATAACATGAAATAAAAGTTGTTAAGATACCCTGTGATGATTTGTTTCACAACAGTCAAATGCAATTCCTTAAGATTAGATTAGAAACGAGCGCACATACATAAGCAAAACAAAATATCAGTTCTAGATGCTATCAAGTACAATAATGATCCTATTATTCTCCTATATAGCTTAGGATTGACAAACTTACATTTCTCATCTTTGTCAAATTTGGTTGATGAAGGCATTGGTGTACCGATTCTCATGTTTCCATCCCAAAATTCTTCACTAATTCTGAAGCGTTTCTTTTCTTGAAATGTGAAAGTGCCAACTTTGGTTTGTGTTTACCAAAAAAAAAAAAACTTTGGTTTGTTTGAGTTGAAGTTCAAGAAAGAAGTTTGGTTTCCCCATCATCCTTATTTCAAACTTGTTTTGCATGATATTAGCAAATTCTTTGCAAATAACTCATTAATAATCCAAAGATGATATCATCAATACATATCTAAAAGCTAAATATGATCTTTCTTTTGCATAATGAAGTTGTATCAACTTTTTCTTTTTCAAAATATTTTTCAACAAGAAAAGTACACAACCTTTGATGCCAAGCTCTTGAACTTGCTTAAGTCCATAAAGAGCTTTCTCGAGTTGATAAACACAACTAGTCTTATCAAGTTCTTCAGATCATTATCGTTGTTGTACGAACACTTTTTCTTTAATATAACAATTGGAAAGACATTTTTCACATCCATTTGGTTAAAATTATAACAACATCCATAAACCAACAACAATATCTCAAGTGAGTTAAATTTAGGGTGTCACAATTATAATGTCAAAGTAAGACCTCCTCCAGTAGGTGTGTGGTTGGGAGACGAACCATGCGGAAGCTTATGAGCCTGTAACAATTCGGTCTGACAAGGGTGGAGAGTGTTTGCTATGACCAGAATGCTTGAATAAGGAGCAGCTCCTAACAAGCTTTTAGGATGAGACTATACATTTTTTAGTTGGTTTTAAATAGGATGTATTGGACCACATGCGCATGTTGTAGCTTAAGTTTCGTATTAATTCGAGGGTTCTGACCTTACCTAACTCTAGTTTAGAACGTCAGGTTTAGGGAAATGTGGATAATGATCGTGACTAAGAACTTTCATGCGAATAAGGCCTTTTCTTGTGCTCGAATGACCGAGTTAATTAAGAAGGCAAATTCTTTCCCGTACTCTCTTTCACGATAGATCTAAGCGATTCGAACCTTTATATAAATATACACACATGGGCTGCAAGGAGAAATTAGTTTACGGGGGTGTTCATATTCTAAATTTAGTTTGAACCATTGAAAAGGATGGCTCCCAGGTGGGTTCTCCAAACCTGACAATCCCGATTCAATTTTAAGTAATATATGTACTAGCCACGTAAAATACTTGTTTGGGGTACATGTGCTATTCTCTAAAATTGTATGTTGACTTTATCTTTCGAAAACTCTTTTCATTGGAGCATGAACCCACTCCATCTCAACCATCAGATCATGTGAGTCACCAAGTCATTCTGACTAAATTAAAAAATAAGAATTCATGTTACATCTATTATGCTACGTAAAATAGTCAGTGTCTACATCAATAATTTCCAATTAATTTAAGTCATTCAATGCCAGCCAAAATGAAAGGAGAAAAAAATTAACGGAAAAAAAAAAAAATTATTAAAAAAAAATTCAAAATTTTGTTAAAATATTATTAAAAAATATTCACATCAGCATTAATCATACTACGAGAATGGCTAACATTCACGTCAGCAATTTCCAACCTACGTTAGCCAAATGAACTGAATAGTACTAATGTGAAAATGTTTAAGACTAAATTGATCCAATTGAAAAGTTTATAACTGAATTGATACCAATATATTATATGTAGTACTTTTTTCAGTATTTTCCCCTTAACAGTTTACTAGACAAAAGAAGGAACACTTGAACTAGTAGTGAGCAAGATGGATGATCGAACTAGGACCGCCCAAATTGGACCAAACTAGCAAACTGTGGACAATTCTAGAGAGGGCTGCTCTAGTTCTTGGTTCTAGGATGAGAACCAAACTGTTCGAACTAGATCTATATATATATATATATGTCAATTCTTAAAGAGCAGCACTGTGAAGTTAAGAGTAACCCTAGTCAATAATCTCGTCTTAGCTCGCGCAGCTCCCGAGATGCCTCGTTCTTCAGTCTTTCTTCACAGACTGAGTCACAGTCGTGCCTAGCTGCCTCCGCACCTCTCTCTCTCTCTCACTTCTCACGCCTCGTCTCTTTCCCTCTCGTACCTCGTCTACTCTCAAATGGCAGCGCGGCGGCACCTTCTCTTGCCTAAGTCACATCCCTTTCGCTCGAGCTTTACGCCTCCCTCTCACGGTATCGTCTCAACTCTCGCCGCCTCTCTTGCTCTGTTTCTCGCATCTCGATCCTCATCAAGGTAATGATCTGTATTTTGCCCTTTCGTGTCGCACTTTCCGTGTCTCGCGGTTCATTTTCACGAGAATTTTGCTTGATTCTAGGCCTAGTTGTGTTCTGTGAAGGCAAAAGTCTCTGAATCGTCCAATCACTTCAACCTATATTAAGATAGAAGAAAGAATATTGCCGGATGCGTGCGGTTTGGGGTCTGATTTGCCCGTGACTCAGTCATCTCAAGCCGATTGTGAGAACGACACCTTGAGTTCGTGGTGTGATCGGGCAAAGGCTGGGAATAAATGGAGCAAGCGATCAGTTCCATTGGACCGCTTGGGAACTGAATTGATTCTAGAAACTGAAAACCAAGCCCTCTGATCTGGTTCTCAGTTCCTAGGTGGGATCGAACTGAATCGGAAATCAATCCCTCCTAACTTCCTAACTTCCTAACTTCTAACTTGAACTGCCTCTAAATGGTAAAAAAACATATACAATTTTCAAAAAATATTACAATTAATTGGGAAAAAAAATGCCACTGGGACAAACGAAGTACTAGGCAGCCCGATAAGTTGACAAAAGATTCTCTCTATGGTATTAGTGTTCACAGTATTGGATTTATGCAATTTACAATCAGCGAGGAAACAATTCAGAAATTGATACATCATTGACTGAATGAATTGCTTCCTTGAGCAAGCACTTGCCATCCTCATCTTCATCCTCGGTAATTGAAAATGCAGGCTTCTTGGGGAAGTTCACAGCTGAGGATTCATTCTTGAGCATTGAATAGACTTCCAACATGGATGGCCTGTCCCCAGGCTTCTCTTGCACGCATAGAAGAGCCACTTGCATGCATCTCAAGAGCTTACAGGATGATGAAGAGTCATCCAAAGACGGGTCAATGAACTCCATGCATTTATCGTCTTTCCACTGCTCATATGCCTGAAATTAAGAACGCCAGTTGGTTAAAAGTCAAAATCCATGTTCCTAAAATTGAGCCCAAGAAAATTTTGGAATCACAAATAATCTCTACTTACATAATCGAGAAGATTCAGATTTTCATTCAGGCCATAGTAACATGAGGTCCTTCTACCACTGATGATTTGCAACAGCAGTACCCCAAAGCTGTAGACGTCATACTTCATCGAGTATATGCCCTTCCTCACATATTCTGGCGGAACATACCCGCTGTACGCAAGAACAAAAATTGGTTTTAAGCAGCAGACTTTTAGCAGGAGAATACCTATAAGGTAAAACTAGGAGGGTGTAGTTAGCTCTCTTACTACGTCCCGACAATTCGGCTGGTATTTGCTTCAATGTCATCCTTCTTGAATATTCTCGCCAAACCAAAATCTGATATCTTGGGGTTCATTTCATCATCCAGCAAAACATTGCTGGCTTTCAAGTCTCGATGAATTATTGTGAAATTCGAGTATTCTTGGAGATAAAGAAGCCCCTGTGTAATGCCTTCTATGATATGAACACGTTTCACCCAATCCAGCGAATATTTCCTTATTGGATCTGCATCATCAAAACCTAAAGACTATTAGAACCGGAAGCGAAATTAGAGCATTGCAAACCATTGTGTACCCCAAATGCTAAAAAGGGTCTAGCTGCCCTAGCCATTGTAGCGGAACTGGGGACCCATCTAAGCCTCTTGGAGTATCACACTAGATGTCACTTAAAAACACCCAGGTTTTGCTCAATGAATATTAAGAAGCAGGGAAGATGTCAAACCAAATAGGTAGAAGTCCAAGCTCTTATTTGGCATGTACTCATAGATCAGCATCTTTTCTTCCCTGTTGGTACAAAATCCAATAAGGCGAACGAGGTTGACATGTTGCAGGCTGGCGGTGAGCATAACTTCGTTCTTGAACTCCTCGAGCCCTTGGTTTGAAGTTTTCGAAAGTCTCTTCACTGCAATGTACTGTCCTTTGGGCAACTTGCCCTGAGCAACAGGTACGCTGATGGTCAGAACAGGGCAACTGACTTCCACTTGAACAAGGTAGACTAACAAAAATTTTCAGTGTTTATGCTGGAAGACAGTGTTTTGTCTATGACATAAGTCACATAACCCCAAGGAACATTAATGAAAAACAAAACTTGAGCAGAAGGCATCCAAGTCCAACCTCCTATAATGAAACTTACAAGCTTGCATCCATCATTAAGAAGACCTACGCTGCATCTCTAAATATCTCAAGCTTTCTGCTTTTAGAGGCATGTAGCTTCAATGATTGAAACTGCGAGTATAAACCAACCAACTGGCAGCTGCTACAGGGAAAGCCGGCATACCTATGCTTAACATATGAAAAGATTTGCTCTCTCATAGAACGGGTAGCAAGTTCCCATTACCATTTTTTTTTTTTTTTTGTCGAAAAGTTCCCATTACCATTTTTTTTTTTTTTTGTCGAAAAGTTCCCATTACCTTCACTTTCTCAATTATAAATCAGACTATAAATGAGAAGGACCACATATTCTTGAGCGTAAAAAATAAGAAAAACATTTGGGGGTGAGTTATTTTCCATGCTTGTATTATGCAACAACGAACGCATGTTATAGAGCAAAAGGACCAAATCTGGCCCTCAATCGTGGTTCGTTCTCCTAACACGTACTTCATGGGATTTGCAATGAAACAGAAAATAATAATCTTTAGCTTAAGAATGGCCTCATATATTTTACCTTGTAAACAGGTCCAAATCCACCCTCTCCAAGCTTATTTTCACTTGAGAAGTCATCAGTTGCTGCTTTGAGGGTAGCATAACCAAATGTTCGCAGACTACGAGTACCACTCTCAAGACTTTCACCTTTACACACCATAGTCTTTAATCGGCTACTAAATCCTTTTATTACACCCGAAATACCTGCGAACCAACATCAAGAAAATGTGTCTAGAACTTTAATTCTTCCGAAGTCCACGTTCCTGATTCCAACAAAATTACAGTAATCCTCCAGCAAAGTTTAGAAAACGTACCTTTTGATTTCAATGTTCTCCTCTGTAAGTAGCATATCAGGCCAAATATAAGGAGAACAATTACAGCAATCGAAATAAGCATAACAAGCCAGAACCATCGCCTGTGTTGCTGATCTTCACTGGCCTCTTGAGCTGACAAGGCAATTAAGTGCTTGAATTACATTTAGTTCTACATTTTCAATGCAATAATTTTTTAAAACCTTCAGAAATTCCTGTGAGGTACTTAATCCTAACCTGTCCGAGAAAGGACCCAGTTCTGATCATTGTTGACCTGAAACACATTGTAACCAAGGAGCCCCTTTTCCTTGGCATAAGTTACTTTGGCTCGGATGGCCTCCACACCATCGAAATTGATCCATACCGATCCCTTTCTGAAAAGATTCACCACATATGTACCATTATAAACAGGACTGGCACCATAACCAAAATCTCGGATATAAGATTTTATAGCCTTGTATCCAAATGACCCATCCGTCGTCACAGCAGGCCCCACTGCTGGATAGCCAATGGCATCGGCGCTCGAATCCTCGAGCTGCCAAGCATAGCCATGGTAGGGCAAGCCCAGAACCAGCTTTCTTGCGGGAAATCCTCTAGTCAGCAACCAAGTGATGCAGAAGTCTGTGTTGTTCTGGCTTGCTGGGTCAAATAAAGCTGCGTGAGGGAGAGCAAATCTTTCCCTGGTGGGGAGATGGTAATCATACGCACTTAGGTGAACCCAGTCCAAATTTCTCTGAATTGAGTCAATTGGGTAACTCACGGAGTTAAAAATGGGTTGACTATACACAGCCATTACTAGCAGCAATTGAGGTTTCCCAGATTTTCTTGATTCGGCATCTACTCCATCTCTCCACTCCCGCAAAAGGGCACTCAAATTGGTCACGTTAATGCTCCTACTGCGCAAGACCCCACAGAGATCAACCCCACTGAACCCATAAAGCCTTGCCTTTTCTATGGTAGACTCGATAAAGGACCTTCTTGAAGAAGACTCACTGAGCATCGAAACGAAAGCTAAAGGATCCTCTCGGCCTGCCCACGCTGCTGCCCACACTGATAGCAGAGTGGTGATCGAAGGATTCTTGCGTTTCACGGTGCTCGTGAAGGTGGAGAAGAATTGCTCGGTGGAGGAGTTGACGGAGAGCTGATAGGTCGAAGAGTCGATGTAAGCAAAAGCGCATATGAGGTGAGAGAACAAAGAGGAATCGATGTCCGAGATCGGGATTTCGCTGCCGGCGTAGAAGTAACCGGACTTGACCCACGTTTGTGCCTCCGAAGATGGGCGGAGACAGAGGAAAAAGATGATGAGACAGGCGATTTTGCCTTCGCCCGCCATGAGAGGCGGCTCGGAACAGAATGTGAAAGCGGAAGTGGGTGGCTTGAGATTACGGGAGGAGGAAGAAGACCGCTCTTCTGGGGCCTTTGATCGGGTTTACGTAGGAAGCTAGAACTCGAGTCCAAAGTGTCATTGCTTCTTCAGACAGTACGTAGGAAACAAGAACTCGAGTGTCGTCGCTTCTACAGCCAGATCAGTGTACGACGACGGTTGATACCTCACTGTTGTTTGGTCAAGGTTCACTATCAGCAAATTCTTGCAACGTGGCGCATGGAGAGCGACTCATTTTTTGCGGGATGCAATCGCTGCGCTGTCTTAAGCTATGTAGCACAGACACGGCGACACGGACACGCGATACGACACGACACGACACGCAACACGTCGTTTCTCAAAAGTGGAGAATTTCGACACGTTCGTATACGTTAAATATTAAATAAATATTTTTATTTTTAATTAATTTGATTCAAATTCACAAATAAATAAATAAAGAGTTTACAATGAATTTATACTAATAATATTAATAAATCTTACACTTTTTTTTATTTCATTATCCCAAATTTACATTTATTTTTCGAAATCCCCCTCCCCTTAAATTTACTTTTATCTTTTAATCTCATTTATTTATTTTTCTAATTAAAAAAATTCCCATTAGAGTCCACCCCACTCTCTTCTTTTCCTTATCCATTTCCCCACCCCCAAATTTATTTTCCTTTCCCTCCTCAATCCCCACCATGGTCCATCCCCCCACCCAAATTATTTCCTTTCCTCCCACAATCGTCCATTTCCCCATCTGTCCGTCACTTTCCCTCCCCCAAAATAGGTACCCATAGACCCCCACTTTCTTAATTACTTTTGAGTTTCTCAGAAACCCTAGCTCCTTTTACTCCTCCTCCTCGCCGCTTGCGACCCTTCCTCTTCTCCTCCTCCCTCCTTGCCGCTCGCCGCTCCTCGCCGCACGCACGACCCCCTTCCTCGCCGCTCACCGCACGACCGCCTTCCTCTCCTCTTCCTCTCACCTTTGGTCCTTTCTCCTTCGCAGCTGCAGCCTCGTCGGATCCATCGCAGCATCACAGGATCGGCCCTCGCCTCAGTCTATGCTCGGCCGTCTCTCGCCGTCGCCGCGGTCTGCTCCCTCCCGGACACGCGTGTTGAAACGTGTCGAGCAAAGGTTGACCACGTGTCGAAAACCCGACACGCGTTGACCGCGTGTCCGACCGTGTCGACGTGTCCGACACGCTCCGACACGTGTCGGACACGACACGGAAGCACGTCATAGGTCTTGAGTCTACTGGTGCCTTTCGCCCGGGTTGTGGCCGTGGACTTTTCATTTTGGGAAAGGTCAAAAGCTAAAAAAACAATAATAATCTTAAATTATATGCAGACATATTTAGTTTAAATTTTTTTTCTATGACACCAAAAGTCTAAAATTGTAAATTTGTGATACATTTACCTTTTTCCAAAATTCCGTCAATAAAACCATTAAAAACTACCTATAGAGACGTCAAAAAGTAAACATTAATGGTACCCATCTTAATGGTGAGTGGTTTTAAATTCCATATAAATTTAACCTGAAATCTAAAACCTACTGGTTGTGTATTTTTTTAGAATCTAGAACATACTTTATATACCCAGAAATTTGGAACCTACCATGTTACAGGTTAAAATCAATTCTAGGGTCTGCTTAGATTCCACCTATCTTATCAATTAAACGATTATAGTGAATTATCATCTTTAATAACCATTACTTGCTACTACAATTCACTGACAATAACTTATATTTAGACACTCGAAAAAAGTCAAATACTAAAAAAGTAAAAATCTCCATCATAAAATGAAAACTCATATAGTAGTTCCAAATTATACACTTATTATTGAACATTATAGGATATCGCAGGATCGCGCAAAGACATAAATCAAGAAAAACACAAAAATTTGTTCCAAGTTATAGGTTTCAAGTTTCACTAATCGAGAACTTTGAACTTACCTGTCAAAATGAGATATTTAATTTTTACAACTCGAAACCTAACCTGCATATTTTAGATCCTGAAACCTGAACCCACCGGTCTAATTCTTAGGTTTCAGGTTTTACCTTGAAACCATGCTCGCTCCTAGTCCACATGACTCAAGTAAAATTAAAATCACGTTATTTTGGCTGAAAATTCATTTAACAAAATATTGACAAATGATAAATATGTCTCAGTTAAAATAGTTTAGGGTTTTTTATGTTAAAAAAAAATGGTTCGGATTAAATATGTCATGTCGAGTATAATTTAAATTTTTTTTATGGCTTTTTCCCTTTTGGGAATGAATATGATTGACCAAATATACGGGTCATGTATCACCGCATCCAACCGATGATCAGGCCTATCTTGTTATGCATCTCTATACGCGTTCTTTTCGTTGCTTTTCCCCCCGTTTACATTTTAATAACATTCTAACTCATTCCTTTCAGATCCTTTTACTCTATTGGTTATTGAAATCCATTCTTTTCCTTTGCATTCTTAATGTGTTTATGTGCTGACTATCAAACCCATGTTAATGTTAGATTGTATAAATCCATTGGATCTTGCTTTAGCTCATCCAATAAGCGTACGTTTGATAACATTTTTGTTTTCGAAAATAATTTGTATTTATAAATAATTTTTTTATTTTTATTCTCTGAATGAGTTTCTTAATATAAAAATGCTTTTGGTAACTGAATTTTTTTTTTTCTCAAAATAGAAAACAAACGTAAATGTGTTTGGTACAACCCTAAAAATTTATATTCTCAATTTTATTCATTTAATTATAAAAATGTTCGTGGAGACCTAAAAATTCATGTTTAAATAAAATTAGACTTTTGTAAGAATTTAATAGACCAAAATATTCTAAAGTGCTCTCAGAAAATCTAACATAATAGTGAGTCAAAGATGAATGATTGGAAATGACAACAAAGAGTCTTGCTTGTTTATAATTCATAATGCGAGGATGTTGGTAGTAAATCTTTGGGCATTATAATAAAGAAGTGCATATACCTTTTAAACTTTTTTAACTACAAGAAGAAGAGCCAACGTTGCTTGATAAAATGGACAATGGCGGAACAATTGAGGATGGAAGTGATCTTTGGTGTGCTTATTTGCACAAACTCATCAAATCTTCAAGCAAATGACATCAAAATTCATGGAGCATAGACTATTTGATTGCTATAACACAAGACAAATTGTAATGCAAAACACTTGTTCAAAGCCATATAATTTTCTATTAAAACAAAATTGTAGATGATCTTAAAGGATGTCTCCAATAGAATCTTAAAAGAAGAATACCGGAGTCACCAAACTTTCATGACCTAGTATTGTCTCTAAAAGAAAACGGTATTGAAAAATCCATATAGTAAAGCCCTAAAAGCTTATTCAATTTTGAATCCAATTTTCATCAAAAGATTCACATTTTTTTATATGTTAAACTAATTCTAAACTAGAATTAACACTATAATCTAGTAAAATTACTCAAAATTTGATTTCTACTTTTTTTCCTAAATCTCATAATTGTTGTATATTTTATTTTTTTTATTCCAAAAATGGGGACTTGGATCGGGTTAGAGACGGACCTTGTGTTGATTGTGTAAAGACGAACATTAGGTTACGATGAGCTTATCTTTTTTTTAAATGGCCATATTTCTCTTTTTGTTCCTGGGAACAAAGATGTAGGTTTTTTTTTTATTTTTTATAATTCTAGTTTTGTTCCAAATTTATTCCCTAGCTACTAATTTGTTTCGGGTAATGGAAAAATTAGTTGACATTATCAAATGGATTTCTATTCTTTTTTTTGTTCCGGTTTTCTAGGGAACAAAAGAACAAAAAAACAGGAAAATAAGATGGTTACCAAACATGGCATAAGAAAGATTTTACAGTGAGATGCAATACTATAAATCCATCACATTATTGGAGCAAGCTTCCGATTAACATTAGTAAATAATGTCTCCTCTAACGTCATCGAGGTCACCACGAACTTGAAGCTGTAATACCAAGTTGAAATTGGAGAAAGGACAGTCATGTCATGCTCCTATCCTTGTGGAATTGGGGTGTGACGCCAACCTCCTAAGATGAAACTTCCAAGCTCTCATACATCATTAAGAAGACCTACGCTGCATTAAGGGCCTGCTTGTTTGTGTTCTTTTTTTGTTCCTCAAAACACAAATTATGTTCTTTTGTTCCGGGGAATAAAAAGAACATAAACGCGTTTGTTTATACTTTTGTTCCCGAGAACAAAACATCTATTTTTTGTTCCCAGAATGAGGTTTGGAAGAAATAAGAAACAAGAAAAACTTGTTTCTTGTTTCGAGAGCACTTCGAGAAACAATTTTTCTCTCTTCTATCTTTTCTTCTATTTCTTTTCTTCTTCTTTTCTTCTTCTTTTTCTTTGGTCGGTCGTCGGTCTTGGCCATGGTCAGTGACTGGCCATCGAGGGCCGGCAACTCCAGCGACCGGCCGTCGAGGGCCGGCAACCTTGCCGAAGCGTCGCCAGCCGGCGAGCCTCGCCGTGGCTGGGCGAGGCTGTCGGCCCTCGTCAACTGGTCGCCAGCCATGGCCAAGGCTGGCAACCGGCCAAAAGGAAGAAAAAAAGAAAAAGGAAAAATAAAATAAAATAATTAAAAAATTAAAAGAAACGAAAAAAAATTATACAAATTTATTAAACGTATTTCTGTTCTTTTTCTATTCCAGAAATAAAAATTATACAAGTTTACCATTACATCATTGGATCTTGCTTTAGTTCCTCCGCTAGAGTACATTTTACTGTGAGATGGGATGCCATAAATCCTTCACATTAGTGGACCAAACTTCGATTAACACAAGTAAATAATGTCTCCTCTGACGTCGTCTAGGTCACCACGAGCTTGAAGCTTGCAACAACAGGTTGAAAATTGAAGGAGACTAGAATTAGACTGATAAATTTGATCCGCTAATCGGGAAAAGTTTTGACATTTTTCTTTAGTCAGAGCATGCAGGGAGGAAACAGGCAAGGATGGATACGACGAAGTGGAACCAAATCTCTGACATCTTTGAAAATAAATATCAGTTTGACCATTTGTTGACGTGATAGGCTTTTTTGCTTCCCCAATGCAAACTGCCTCTTCGTGCAAAATGATCTAATCAATATAAGATTGAATAAAACGGGGTCGGACTTGACTTATATATAAGTGTGTGTGTGCGTTATTTAAAAAGTCAAACATCCAGATCCATTTATTCTCCCTTGGACATAGAGAGCTTAGCAAGATTTTCCTTTCCTTCACACTCTTGTACTTCATTGGAAAAAAAAAAAAACATTGTTCCTCAAATGACTAAGTCCATTCTGATATTAACTATGGTGAATTGCAATATCTCTAAAAAGAATCTCCTTCCATCTTAGATGAACATGCAGTGTAAATTTGATTTAAACACAGGGATTTTTTTTTTAAGGAGTTACAGACTTGATAAGATGATGTTTGAAAGACATTTACTATACTATATGTAGCTAGGCTTCGGGCTAAACTTGGGAAATAGAATGTATACTACAAAATTTCCAATGCATGATTGAGGGAAAATTGTCCAAAATGTCCTAAATCTATTAAATTTTTGCTGACTCAATCATAAATCTTTCAATTTTCTCAATTAAATCATAAATAATTTTACGTTTTGCCAATTGAGTCCATTCAATCATTTTTTGCTAGAAATTGTTGACATGAAAGTTGACCTTCTTACTTGTCATGATCGGCGCTGACATGGACAAATTTTAATATTTTTTAGGTTTTTTTTTCTCTTTTCTCTTCTTCTTTTTTTATTTTTAAATTCTTTCTCTTTCCATTTTTCCTTTGTCAGCCACCATCAGGCCTCGTTGATGGCTGGCTTGACAATTGCTAGTGGAGGGGAAAAGAAAATTAAAAATAAAATAAAAAAAGGAAGAGATAAGTAGGAAAAAATATAAGAAGAAAAGAAGGAGAAGAGTAGAATAGAGAAAAAAATAGTAAATAATTTGATAAAATATTAAAATATTATTAAAAATTGTCAATATCAGTATGAACCATGTCGCATACAATGATCGGTATCCACATCAGCAATTGCCAAATAAAATTAACCAAATTGATTCAAGTGGTAAAACGTAAAAAAATTGAAGACTTAAGTAATAAAATTGAACGGTTTATAATTGAATTGACAAAAGTATAATAAGTTTGAGATTTTTGGATAATTTTTCCATGATTGATGCTATGTAACATAAATCTCATAAATTTACTTGCTCGAGAGAGAACCCAATTGTCATCACCAGCCACATGTCACGCAAAGTAACCTTTAAGTCCTCTTCCCTTGGAGTACGCGACGTTGGTAGAGATAGTTTGTGTAATATCGTAATTGATCCATGTCATCCCAACATAGCAATAGGCAAACACCACCATAGAGTTGTACACCATGGTAGCGCCATTTTGGGATATGTATGTTGTGATTTGATTGTACATGATATTTCCGCTGGAAAATATCGCCGACCTGGTGACAGGCGCGAAGTAGCTGTGATCATTGGCATCTGTGAGGGCAAATGCATGCCCGTAGAAGGGGAAGCCGAACACAATCTGCTCTACCGGCATGCTGGCTTGAATCCACACACTCACCCCGTCGCCACGATAGATCTAACTAATTTGAACCTTTATATAAATATAGACACACATATGGGCTGCAAAGACAAATTAGTTTGCGGGGGTGAGTTCATATTCTAATTTCAGTGTGGACCATTAAAAAGGGTGGTCCCATGTGGGTTCTCCAAATCTAACAATCCCGATTCAATTTTAAGTAATATATGTACTAGTCACGTAAAGTACTTGCTTGGGCTACATGTGGCATTTTCTAGAATCGTAAGTTGACTTTATATTTTAAAAACTCTTTTTAACGGAGCACGAACCCACTCTATCCCAACGACCGCATCATGAGAGTCACCTCATTCCAACTAAATTTTCAAAAAAAAAAAAAAAGTTCATGTTAGTATTTATCGTGCTGCGTAAAATGCGAAAAATGGTCGTTATCCACGTCAACAATTTTTTACTAATTTAAGCCATCCAACGGCTCACGAGAGTTTGTTGGCCCTTGTTGGCCAAAATGAAAGGAGAAAAAAGAAAAAAAAAATTAATAGAAAAACAAAAGAAAAACAAAAATCATAAAAAAATTTCGAAAAGTTGTTAAAATATTATTTAAAAATATTTTCATCAATACTGGTCATGCCACATAAAATAACCGATGTTCATATCAACAATTTTTTACCTAAGTTAGGTGAATGAACTGAATTTGTATTAATGTAAAAAAATTTTAAAATTAAATTGATCAAATTAAAAAGTTTATGATCGAATTGATCCCTTAATAGGGTACAAAACAAAAGAAGGAACATTTGAACTAGGATTGAGCAAGATGGACCAAACGAACTAGGACCGCCTAGATTGGATCGAACTAACTAATTTCGGGTGGTTCTAGGCAGCACTAATCCAGTTCTTGGTTCCAATTTTATGGAACTATTGATTTTTTATTTGGTTTATGATTCCATGGTGGGAACCAAATCGCCTGGATTGGACCGATTTATTTTTTTTTTTTTCAATTTCTTAAAGAATAGTACGGTGAAGTTAAGAGTGTAATCTCAAAACCTAATCAATAATCTCGTCTAAGCTCACGTAGCTTACGAGATGCCTCGTTCTTCAGTCCTTCCCTCTCAAATGGCGGCGCGACGTCGCCTTCTCTCGCCTTGGTCGTGTTGAACGAGTCAATGTTTCTAGTTTGTTTTTTATATGTTAATAGTCTATTAAGCCACTTCTATTATGTGGATTGGTTGCTGTACGTGTGAAGTTAGTGGGGTGTGGTGGTTATTTGTTTTTGTAAAGCCTATATAAAGGCTATGGCGTCAGTTTTTTTATGTGTGTGGTTCTGCAGACGGTTCTTCTGTTTTTGTGTATATCAGTATCTCCTCTATTCTCCTCTATTTTTAACGCTGCTCTTGTGCATATCTGCAAATCAACATCTCCTCTGTTTTTTAACATTGGTATCAGAGCTGAGGTTAGGAAGAAAAGTGTGTGTTTGAGTGCTGTAAAAAGGTGAGAACCAAAAGAGAGTTTTATTGCAGCAAGTACTTTTGTTTGCAGCAATCAAAGGAGAGTATTGCAGCAGGTTATTTGCATTTGTAGCAGCAGCAGGTTGCTTTTGTGGTGGTTCTGTTTTGCAGCAGCAGTAATGGCCTCAGAAACATTTGTACAACCTGCTATTCCACACTTTGATGGTCACTATGATTATTGGAGCATGCTAATGGAGAATTTTTTCAAGTCCAAGGAGTATTGGGATGTTGTTTCTTCGGGAGTTGCCGAACTTGATGAAGGAGTTGTGTTAACGGCAGCGCAAAGAACGGCTTTGGATGCATTAAAATTGAAGGATCTCAAGGCCAAAAACAATCTTTTCCAAGCAATTGACAGATCTATTTTGGAGACAATTCTTTGCAAGGATACTTCCAAGGAAATATGGGATTCCATGAAGAAAAAGTATCAAGGCTCAGCAGAGCAAAGAGGCAGTAGCTTCAAACGCTTCGTTCGGAGTTTGAAATGCTACGAATGAAGTCGGGAGAGACAATCATAGATTTCTTCTCTCGGACAATGGCAATAGTTAATAAGATGCGATTTATGGCGACAAGACGGAGGATGTCATCATCGTTGAAAAGATTCTTCGATCTTTGACACCAAAGTTCAACTTTATTGTTTGTTCCATAGAAGAAGCCAAGGACATTGAAGAACTTTCCATTGATGAGTTGCAAGGATCCTTGTTACTTCATGAACAAAAACTCCTGCAACAAGAGACGGAAGAGCAAGCTTTGAAGGTCTCAACTGGAGATCATTCTTCATCAACAGTAAGGGTGAACAAAGGAAGAGGCAGAGGAAAGGAGAACAACGATCGTAGCAACTTCAGCTTTGATCAAAAGTCTGAAAGCTATTCCTATCGTGATTTCCAAGGGAGAGGAAGAGGTCGTGGAGGACGACATTCAACTGGTTTTAGGCCAAGGTCAGCAGACAAATCCAAAGTGGAGTGTTTTAGATGCCACGGTATGGGCATTACAAATCTGAATGTCGAACTAATTTGAATAAACAAAGAATTGAAAGAACTAACTTTGCTGAAAAAGAAGAAGAAATATCTCTTTTAATGGTGTGCCATGAGAAGGAAGAAACTCAATCAAACATGTGATATCTTGACACTGGTTATAGCAATCACATGTGTGGAGACAAGAAAATATTTTTTGATCTAGACGAAACGTACGAAAACACCATAAAGTTTGGTGATAATTCCATTGTGTCGGTGATGGGGAAAGGAACAGTGGCAATTCATCCAAAAGGGACTTCGGTACAAACTATCTCAAATGTATTATATGTCCCTGAATTGAAGACTAATCTGTTAAGTTCTGGTCAGCTACAAGAGAAGGGATATGAAATCTCTATTAAAGGTGGGATTTGCAGGATCCAAGATGAGAAGTTGGGTTTAATTGCCGAAGTCAAAATGACGGGCAATCGGATGTTTCCATTGTATCTCCACAACACTACAAATTTATGTTTCTCTACAAGATTGAAGGAGGAAGCCTGGTTATGGCATTTTCGCTATGGGCATCTTAATTTTGGTGGGTTGCGAACACTATATAAAAAAGAGATGGTGGAGGGTCTTCCTCAAATCTCTGCTCCTTTGGAAATTTGTGAAGATTGTGTTGTTAGCAAGCAACATCGTGCTCAATTTCCACAAAGAAAATCGTGGAGAGCAAAAAGTCCGTTGGCGTTGGTTCATTCAGATATTTGCGGACCAATATCTCCAATTTCCAATAGAGGTAAACAGTATATCATTACCTTCATCGATGATTTTAGCCGGAAGATTTGGGTGTATTTTTTGCAAGAAAAATCTGAAGCTTTTGCAGCTTTCAAGAACTTCAAAGCACTTGTTGAAAAGGATGGAGGAAATCAAATAAAGGTCCTTCGCACGGATCGTGGTGGAGAGTATAACTCACTTGAGTTTATAGATTTTTGTGTGAAGCATGGCATCAAGAGACAACTTACAGCAGCCTATACACCACAGCAAAATGGCGTATGTGAGAGGAAGAATTGTACCATTATGAATATGGTGCAAAGTCTCTTGAGGGGAAGTGGAATTCCAAAAAGTTTCTGGCCTGAAGCAGTCAATTGGAGCATTCATATTTTAAATAGAAGTCCCACTCTAGTTGTTCAAAATATGACACCGGAAGAAGCATGGAGCGGTCGAAGACCTGCAGTAGATCACTTCAGGATTTTTGGGTGTATTGCCTACGCCCATGTTCCTGACCAAAAGAGGAAGAAGCTAGATGACAAGGGAGTCAAATGTGTTTTTCTTGGCATAAGTGATCAATCAAAAGCCTATAAACTTTATGAGCCTATGACCAAGAAAATCATTATCAGCCGTGATGTGATTTTTGATGAAGAACAAACTTGGCCGTGGGGTGAGCAAGGTGTTGGTAAGCAAATTCCAACAAATTTTGAAGATGAAAATGAGCTGGTGCAGTAATCCACAACAACCCAAATCGCCACAGGCAGTGTCCAAAGTACAGCAGCAGCTGCGGAACCTGAAGATCGGCCTCATCGTGTTCGACGAAGGCCTGCATGGATGAGTGATTATGAAGTAACAAGAGTTGATCAATATGAAGATCCACTTATCCATTTTGCTTTGTTTTCAGATTGTGATCCAACAACTTTTGATGAAGCAGTACGAAAAGAAAATTGGAGGATAGCAATGGATGAAGAAATTGCAGTTGCTATTGAGAGGAATAACACTTGGGAGTTAACAGATCTTCCAAAAGGACACAAAACAATCGGAGTCAAGTGAGTGTACAAGACAAAATTGAACAAGAATGGTGAAGTTGATAAGTATAAGGTGCGCTTGGTGGCGAAAGGCTACAAGCAAGAATTTGGAGTGGATTACAAAGAAGTATTTGCACCTGTAGCAAGACTTGACACAATCAGATTGGTAATTGCATTAGCAGCGCATAATTCATGGCCTATCTTCCAATTAGATGTGAAGTCAGCATTCTTGCGTGGTGATCTTCAAGAAAATGTATTTGTTGATCAACCTTCTGGTTATGTGAAGCTCGGTAGTGAACATAAAGTTTATAAATTAAAAAAGGCACTATATGGGTTAAAACAAGCTCCCCGAGCTTGGTATAGTCGCATTGATGCCTATTTCCTGAAGAAAGGTTTTAGAAAATGTTCATATGAGCATACACTCTTTATTAAAATTGGTGATGGTGGAAAGTTACTTCTTGTATGCTTATATGTGGATGATCTTATTTTTACTGGGAGTGATAGTGCCATGTTTGACAAATTCAAGGAGTCTATGATGGATGAATTTGAGATAACCGATCTTGGATTGATGCATTATTTTCTGGGCATAGAAGTAATTCAATCTGCAGCTGGAATCTTTATGTCTCAAAAGAAGTATGTTCAAGAGATTTTGGACAGGTTTCAAATGAATAATTGTAACCCTGTAACTACTCCAACTGAAGTTGGATTGAAGCTCTTGAAAGATCCTAATGGAAGCAAAGTGGATAGCACTCTCTACAAGCAAATTGTTGAAGCCTAATGTATTTGACAGGGACAAGACCAGATATCATATATGCTGTGAGCCTTATAAGCAGGTATATGGAGCACCCAACAGAGTTACATTTACAAGTTGTAAAAAGGATTTTTCGCTATTTGCAAGGAATTAAAGATTTTGGGCTGTTCTATAAAAGGGAGAAAAGTCAGATTTGTTTAGGTTTACAGATAGCGATTATGCTGGAGATGTTGATGATAGAAGAAGTACTTCAGGGTATGTCTTCATGCTTGGTTCAGGGGCGGTTTCATGGTCTTCAAAGAAGCAATCAATTGTTACTTTATCAACAACTGAAGCAGAATTTGTTGCTGCAACTTCATGTGCTTGTCAAGCCATATAGTTACGGAATGTTCTTGGAGAGCTTCAGTTCAAACAACAAAAAGTAACTATAATCTATTGTGACAACAGCTCAGCTATTAAACTATCCAAAAATCCAGTTCTACATGGGAGGAGCAAGCATATAGATGTGAAGTACCACTTCTTAAGAGATCTTACAAAGGATGAAGTAGTTGAGCTAGTTTTCTGTAGAAGTGAAGATCAAGTGGCTGATATATTCACCAAGCCCCTAAAGTTGTCCATGTTTCAGAAGCTGAGAAAGCTCCTTGGTGTTCGTTTGTCAGATATTCCAAATTAAGAGAATGTCCTTTAAACTGATTGTTTGCAACATCAGTTTAAGGGAGAGAATGTTGAACAAGTCAATGTTTCTGGTTTGTTTTTTATATGTTAATAGTTTATTAAGCCACTTCTATTATGTGGATTGGTTGTTGTACGTGTGAAGTTAGTGGAGTGTGGTGGTTATTTGTTTTTGTAAAGCCTATATAAAGGCTATGGCGTCAGTTTTTTTATGTGTGTGGTTCTGCAGACGGTTCCTCTGTTTTTGTGTATATCAGTATCTCTTATGTTCTCCTCTGTTTTTAACGCTGCTCTTGTGCATATCTGCAAATCAGCATCTCCTCTGTTTTTTAACAGGTCGCATCCCTTTTGCTCAAGCTTGACGCCACCCTCTCGCGGTATCATCTCAACTCTCGCCTCCTCTCTTGCTCTGTTTCTTCCATCTCGGTTCTCATCAAGGTAATGATCTGTATTTTGCCCTTTTTTCGTATTACATTACCCGTGTCTCGCCGTTCATTTTCACGAGACTTGCTAGATTCTAGGTCTAGTTGTGTGCTGTGTAGGCAAAAGTCTCCGAATCGTCCCATCACTTAAACCTATATTAAGATGGAAGAAAGAACATTGCCGGATTTTTGTGGTTTGGGGTCTGATTTGCCCATGACTCTCAAGTCTTTTCAAGCCGATTGTGAGAACGACGCCTTGAGTTCATGGTATGATCAAGCAAAGGCTGGGAATAAACAGAGCAGGCGACCAGTTTCATCAGACCATCCAGGAACTGAACCGGACTGGTCAGTCCAGTCCCCAATTCTAAAAACTAGAAACCAATCCCTCTAGTCCGATTCTCGGTACCTAGGTGGAATTGAACCGGATTAGGTATCGATCATTACTAACTTGAACTGCCTCTAAATGATTAAAAATATATATATACACACATGTCAAA
Source organism: Eucalyptus grandis (assembly GCF_016545825.1). Taxonomy (NCBI): domain Eukaryota; kingdom Viridiplantae; phylum Streptophyta; class Magnoliopsida; order Myrtales; family Myrtaceae; genus Eucalyptus; species Eucalyptus grandis. The sequence goes on along the minus strand of NC_052614.1, from coordinate 2,622,533 downwards.
AAATATTACAATTAATTGGGGAAAAAATGCCACTGGCACATACGAATTACTAGGCAACCAAATAAGTTAACAAAAGAATCTCTATATGGTATTAGTATTCGCAACACTGGATACATGCAATGTACAATCAGCGAGGAAACAATTCAGAAATTGATGCATCATTGACTGAATGAACTGCTTCCTTAAGCAAGCACTTGCCATCCTCATCTTCATCCTTGTTAATTGAAAATGCAGGCTTCTTGGGGAAGTTCACGGCTGAAGATTCATTCTTGAGCATTGAATAGACTTCCAACATGGATGGCCTGTCCCCAGGCTTCTCTTGCACGCATAGAAGAGCCACTTGCATGCATCTCAAGAGCTTACAGGATGATGAAGAGTCATCCAAAGACGGGTCAATGAACTCCATGCATTTATCGTCTTTCCACTGCTCATATGCCTGAAATTAAGAACGCCAGTTGGTTAAAAGTCAAAATTCATGTTCCTAAAATTGAGCCCAGAAAATTTTGGAATCACAAATAATCTCTACTTACATAATCAAGAAGATTCAGATTTTCATTCAGGCCGTAGTAACATGAGGTCCTTCTACCACTGATGATTTGCAACAGCAGTACCCCAAAGCTGTAGATGTCGTACTTCATCGAGTATATGCCCTTCCTCACATATTCTGGCGGAACATACCCACTGTATGCAATAACAAAAATTGGTTTTAAGCAGCAGGCTTTTAGCAGAAGAATACCTATGAGGTAACACTAGGAGGGCCTAGTTAGCTCTCTTACTACGTCCCGACAATTCGGTTGGTATTTGCTTCAATGTCATCCTTCTTGAATATTCTCGCCAAACCAAAATCTGATATCTTGGGGTTCATTTCATCATCCAGAAGAACATTGCTGGCTTTCAAGTCTCGATGAATTATTGTGAAATTCGAGTATTCTTGGAGATAAAGAAGCCCCTGTGTAATGCCTTCTATGATATGAACACGTTTCACCCAATCCAGTGAATATTTCCTTATTGGATCTGCATCATCAAAACCTAAAGACTATCAGAACAGGAAGCGAAATTAGAGCATTGCATACCATTGCGTAGCCCAAATGCTTAAGAGGGTCCACCTGCCCTAGCCCTTGTAGTGGAACTGAGGACCCATCTAAGCTTTTTGGAGTATCACACTATATGTCACTTAAAAAAAACCCAGGTTTTGATCAATGACTATTGTAAGAAGCATGAAAGATGTCGAACCAAATAGGTAGAAGTCCAAGCTCTTATTTGGCATGTACTCATAGATCAGCATCTTTTCTTCCCTGTTGGTACAAAATCCAATAAGGCGAACAAGGTTGACATGTTGCAGGCTGGCAGTGAGCATAACTTCGTTCTTGAACTCCTTGAGCCCTTGGTTTGAAGTTTTCGAAAGTCTCTTCACTGCAATGTACTGTCCTTTGGGCAACTTGCCCTGAGCAACAGGTACGCTGATGGTCAGAACAGGGCAACTGACTTCCACTTGAACATGGTAGACTAACAAAACTTTTCACTGTTTATGCTGGAAGCCAGTCTTTTGTCTATGACATAGGTCACATACCCCAAGGAACATAAATGAGAAACAAAACTTGAGCAGAAGGCATCCAAGTCCAACCTCCTATGATGAAACTTACAAGCTCGCATCCATAATTAAGAAGACCTACGCTGCATCACTAAAAATCTCAAGCTTATTGTGTTGTGTTGTGATGCCAGTTCTTTATACTTTTAGTGGCATGTAGCTTCAATAAGATATACTCACTGGCTCATTCCAACTAAATGATTGAAATTACAAGTATAAACCAACCAGCTGGCAGCTGCTACAGAGAAAGCCGGCATACCTATGTTTAACATATGAAAAGATTTGCTCTCTCATAGTAAGGGTAGCAAGTTCCCGTTACCTTTTTTTTTTTTGGTTGAAAAGTTCCCATTATATTCACTTTCTCAATTATAAATCAGACTATACATGAGAAGGACCACATATTCTTGAGCACAAGAAATAAGAAAAATATTTGGGGGTGAGTTATTTTCCTTGCTCACATTATACAACAACAAACGCATGTTATAGAGCAAAAGGACCAAATCTGGCCCTCAATTGTGGTTCGTTCTCCCAACACATACTTCATAGGATTTGCAATGAAACAGAGAATAATAATCATTACATTAAGTATGGCCTCATGTATTTACCTTGTAAACAGGTCCAAATCCACCCTCTCCAAGCTTATTTTCACTTGAGAAGTCATCAGTTGCTGCTTTGAGGGTAGCATAACCAAATGTTCGCAGACTAGGACAACCACTCTCAAGACTTTCACCTTTACACACCATTGTCTTTAATCGGCTACTAAATCCTTTTATTACACCCAAAATACCTGCGAACCAACATCAAGAAAATGTGTCTAGAACTTTAATTCTTCCTAAGTCAATGTTCCTGATTCCCACAAAATTACAGTAATCCTCCAGTAAAGTTTAGAAAACGTACCTTTTGATTCCAATGTTCTCCTCTGTAAGTAGCATATCAGGCCAAATATAAGGATAACAATTACAGCAATGGAAATAAGCATAACAAGCCAGAACCATCGCCTGTGTTGCTGATCTTCACTGGCCTCTTGAGCTGACAAGGCAATTAAGTCCTTGAATTACATTTAGTTCTACATTTTCAATGCAATAATTTTTTAAAACCTTCAGAAATTCCTGTGAGGTACTTAATCCTAACCTGTCCGAGAAAGGACCCAGTTCTGATCATTGCCGACCTGAAACACATTGTAACCAAGGAGCCCCTTTTCCTTGGCATAAGTTGCTTTGGCTCGGATGGCCTCCACACCATCGAAATTGATCCATACCGATTCCTTTCTGAAAAGATTCACCACATATGTACCATTATAAACAGGACTGGCTCCATAACCGAAATCTCGGATATAAGATTTTATAGCCCTGTATCCAAATGACCCATCCGCCGTCACAGCAGGCCCCACTGCTGGATGGCCAATGGCATCGGCGCTCGAATCCTCGAGCTGCCAAGCATAGCCATGGTAGGGCAAGCCCAGAACCAGCTTTCTTGCGGGAAATCCTCTAGTCAGCAACCAAGTGATGCAGAAGTCTGTGTTGTTCTGGCTTGCTGGGTCAAATAAAGCTGCGTGAGGGAGCGCAAATCTTTCCTTGGTGGGGAGATGGTAATCATACGCAATTAGGTGAACCCAGTCCAAATTTCTCTGAATTGAGTCAAGTGGGTAACTCACGAAGTTAAAAATGGGTTGACAATACACAGCCATTACTAGCAGCAACGGAGGCTTCCCAGATTTTCTTGATTCGTCATCTACAGCATCTCTCCACTCCCGCAAAAGGGCACTCAAATTGGTCATGTTAATGCTCCTACTGGGCAGGACCCCACAGAGATCAACCCCACTGAACCCATAAAGCCTTGCCTTTCCTATCGTAGATTCGATAAAGGACCTTCTTGAAAAAGACTCACCGAGCATCGAAACGAAAGCTGAAGGATCCTCTCGGCCTGCCCACGCTGCTGCCCACACTGATAGCAGCGTGGTGATCGAAGGGTTCTTGCGTTTCACGGTGCTCGTGAAGGTGGAGAAGAATTGCTCAGTGGAGGAGTTGACGGTGAGCTGATAGGTCGAAGAGTCGATGTAAGCAAAAGCGCATATGAGGTGAGAGAACAAAGAGGAATCGATGTCCGAGATCGGGATTTCGCTGCCGGCGTAGAAGTAACCGGACTTGACCCACGTTTGTGCCTCCGAAGATGGGCGGAGACAGAGGAAAAGGATTATGAGACAGGCGATTTTGCCTTCGCCCGCCATGAGAGGCGGCTCGGACCAGTACGTAGGAAACAAGAACTCGAGTGTCGTCGCTTCTACAGCCAGATCAGTGTACGACGACGGTTGATTCCTCAACTGTTGTTTGGTCAAGGTTCACTTTCAGCGAGACCTTGCGACGTGGCGGGGCATATAGAGACAAAGTCATTTTTGGACTATTGAAAATGATGGATCCCACGTGGGCTCTCCAAATCTTACGAATCTTGCTTCAATTTTAAGAAGTACATGCACTAGCCACATAATATACTTGCTTGGGCTAAATGCGGTATTCTCTTAGATTCGATGGCTCAAATCATCTAATCCATTATCTAATGTTTACATAATTAGGCAAATCGTATGTTGACTTTATCCTTTGAAGGCCTCTATAGCAACCTCCTCAAAGAACACCCTACCGCGAGAATAAAGGCTAATGGTTAGCACTAAGTCTAAGCTTAGTCTAGGCTTTCCCAAGTCTACTAATTTGTAACTTATTGTCCAAATTTTTAACCCACATGTCATTTTCATTTGAAACTCATCACTAATCAATATGGGGTTAGATTAATTAGAAAAATCCTTGTAAACTATTAAAAGAAATATTTTACTTTTGCACAACCAAAAAAATTAGAATCGGAACTTGATTACACCAATTAATCAACTAATACCCAACCTACAACTAATCTTATTTAAACCTTGTGATTTGATTTTCATTTTAGGGGATTTTTTTATGTATTTTTGAAGAAAGCTAACTCAAAAACTATTTTTTAAGCTTTATCTGATTTTTGGAATATATAAATTATTATTATTTATTATTTATATCTTTTAAATATATTTTTAAAATTAGATCCAACGCTAAAATTCTCCTCTGATCAGCCTAGGAATGTAAAATAGCCTCATTATAACTAGAATTGAGCCCGAATTTCCTAAACCCAACCAATTAGGCCTAAAGCCCCTACTAAATTAGGTAGTGCATGAAAACATTTTTCTTCCTCTATTCTTATGTTCTTTTGTTCTTTGGAATAAAAAAAATAAAAATTTATTTGATAAAATTTGAAACACAAACAATAAGTAAAAAAAAGTTAATCATTATTCTCGGAACAATTTCTAAAAATAAACAATTTTTTTTATTTTCTCGTTTTATTTTCTTCTTCTTTCTTGTCTTGTCGCTGTCGGCCGCCATCCGCCGCCTAGTGACCATCGGCAATCGCCCGATCGTCCAACCACCGCGAGCGTGGGCACAGTTGGCAAAAACTATTTAAAATGACATCGGTTGGGCAGCATTCAAACACGTTTGTATCTATTCAAAAATTATTTTTTGGGAGTAGAAGTATAAAATAAAACTATTTTTGAAAAAAAAATCTCCAGAATAAAAATATTATCTTTCGCATCTTACTCGCCTTCAGTTTTCTTTTCTTTCTTCCTACGCCCATTTCACAGAAGCATTTCCAGCAGAAGTGCTGGTTTCCTTCTCCCCATGAACCGAGAATGCTTTGCTGATTCGCGCCCTATAGGAAACCATGTTTGGTTTTAAAAATACTCAAGCATCAATACAAGACTTGTCTAGCTACCATGCGTGGCCGCATCTACCACCACCTTTCCTCCTTTCCAGCCAAGGATCAGTCACTTGCGGGTCACTTGCGTAAACACGATGCACAAAAACACGACCAAACTAAAACATACAAAGCGAAGGACAGCAACCGGAATCTATCAAAAAGCATTTGACAAACCACTAACACCAAAAGTGGGCAAAGGACTAAGAACGAAAACACACCTTCCGGTCAGATATTTCGTCGAACACGCGGAGGACGTGGCTTAAGAGCTGGTTATAAGCCCGCCCGAAACTCAGACTCGCGGCAAAATAAGCATACATTGAATAAGCGAGACTCGACTTCAATGCAGGCATGAACAAAACGCAGCAAGCCTCGGCCATAAACAAAGTACCGAACGTGCATCTAGCTTAAGCATTCCATCGAGCACGTGGCGTGCATTGGCGGAGGAACGAACAGAAGCTCAACCGGTACATTGGGCGAGGACCGAGACGGACAGCAAAGGATAAGCGGGGACCTAACAGCAACAGAGAACCGGACAACGGTAGCCCCATCCGGCGAGCTCGAAACAGGGCGTGTGTGCAAAACCAGGGCAGTTGGCCGAGAGTCCTTACCCGGCTCGCAACGTCGGAGGGCGAACGAGCTCGAGGATCGGTTTACGTCCGTCCGCCTCGCGCATCTTCGAGCCGAAGTCCTTGGGCGACCGACCCCGAGTCAGGACAAATAAAGAAAGAAGAGAAGCGAAACACCACCCACCGTATGTCGCCGAAGAGCACTCACCAACCCTCAAACTCTATTTTCTGCTCGCTCTCTCAGATCTCTCTCTCGCAGATCTCACTTTCTCGAAACTCCCCTACTCTATCGATTTCTCTCTCCTCCGATCTGCCCTCAACTGGGCTCACGGACGTCCTATTTATAGGCCAAGGAGGCCGATCAACAGAGGCTTCAACCGCTGGTCCTTGGCATGCTGACCAGCACTGGTGCGGCCGAGCCGACGTTGCCTCGCCGTCCACTCGCAGAACAGGTCTGCTCTCTCTGCTCCTCAACTTGGCGGCATTGAAGACCCCTGTTCTAGGGGTGAGCAATTTAGGATCAACCCTGGAACCCTGCCGGTCTCGATCCAGTTCCTAGGGAGGCTCGGTCAACCCTTGATCATAAGATTCCCGAACTAGTACTATACATGGTCCTCGGATCTGGGAGCTTCTGAACTATATATATATATAAAATAAACAGCATCAACAACATTAAACAGTTTTCTAATAAAAAGTTCAAGTAATTTTACATTATTCAATAATAACTTCGATTTTTAATATCTTTTACAATATCAATAATCATAATTCACGAATGAGAAAAATATTTTGTAAGAAGTTCTCACGGCATCCAAAATGGCATAAAAAACTCCTTACGGTATCCTCCTCTAGTATTAGTTCTCTTTTGTCTTATTTGTCATCTTAGACTTCAATTTGCCATTGTTCTCTTTTGTCTTATTTGTCCTTTTAGTCTTCAATATGCCAAAATCAAAAGAAACATTTTCTCTGCTCATCACTCAACACTCACCTCGCTCGCTTTGGGTCACTCGTGCCGCTCGCGCACTTGATGCTTGCTTGGCTTGTTGCTATCCGCTCGATACTCGATACTTACTCTATTCAACACTCACCCCACTTGACCCTCACCCTAGCCTTTCTTAGCTAACCTTGCTCATTATCAAATCCATTGGATTAGTCCGGTCCTCAGTTGCCTTTTTAAGGAGTACAAAAAAAAATTATTAATTAGTCTTGAATTGACCTTGAAACTGAACCAAACTCATTGGGTCAGTCTAGTCTTCAATTGCTTTTTCAAGAAATACAAAAAATGAAATAAAAAAATTATCAATTTGTCTCGGGTTGACCTTGAAACCGGATCGAACCCATTGGGTCGGTCCAGTCCTCAGTCCCAAGCTTAATAGGGTCAGTCCTCGATCCCAAAAATTGAGAACCAACACTATGGGTTGGTCCTAGAGTTAGGGGGTGGATTGACTCAACTCGAACCATGCTCACCCCTAGCCTACTCTACAATCCCATCTGTGTGTGAGGAAGAGAAAACCCATGAGGGCTAGGGTGAAAGCCCAACCCTTGAGCCCCCTTTCCAAGCTCTTTTTTTAATTTTTAATATTCTACTTATCCATAAATAGGTAAGATAAAGGGAAAATAAAATAAAAGTAAAACTTAGTAGATGTAAATAATATTAATAATTAGGTGATGCGAAAATTCTTTTTGCTAGAATCAAATTCATCCCTAATTTTCTATATAATTTTAATCATAAATATTTAGTCAAAATTTAGGTGTTATTGGCCTCTTAATGGAACGTGATCGGACCATGCGAGTTACCAGCTCATTCCAAAATATATTAAAAAATCATAAAGAGTGTTTACATCGGCACTTGTTATGATCAATGTCTATGTCGGTAATTTCAGATTAATTTAAGACATCCAACAAAATGAAGGGGAAAAATAGTAAAGGAAAAAAATTATATATAAAAAATTAAAAATATTATTTAAAAAGATTTTCATCAGCGGCGGATGTGCCACATAAAATGGCCGACATCCACGTCATCGATTTTTCACTTAATTTAGCCAGATGGACTAAATTAGTATCAATGTGAAAAGTTTAGCACTAAATTTGTCCAATTGAAATATTTATGACAAAATTAGAACCAATGAAATAGTTTTAGGACCTTTTTTTTTTTTTTTTTTGGGTTACTTTTCCCTTAAAAGGTTACAAGACAAAAGAAGGAATACTTGAACTGCCTCTAGATGATAAAAATATATAGATGTCTAAAACTATTAAAATTAATTGGGAAAATAATGCCACTGGGACAAACGAACTACAGGGCAACCAAGTAAATTAACAAAAAATTCTCTCTATGGTGTTAGTATTCTCAGCATTGTACACCTGCAATGCATAGTCAGCGAGGACACAATTCAGAAATTGATGCATCATTGACCGAATGAATTGCTTCCCCGATCAAGCGCCGCCATCCTCATCTTCATCTTCATCCTTGTTAGTTGAAAATGCAGGCTTCTTGGGGAGTTCATAGCTGAAGATTCATTCTTGAGCATTGAAGAGTGAGAGTGCTAGTATGAACAAAATAAAGGAGTTAGGGAAGAAAATAAGAACACAAGATTTATAGTGGTTCGGCTTAATCCAAGCCTACGTCCACCCTCCCACGATAACAGCCTTCTTGGCTGGATTTCAATATGCAATCAACAAGAGATTACAACTTCGAGTGCAAACACTTAGTAGATCACACTATCTCACTAAGTCACTCTCTTGGTATTTCTCTCACGATTACAAACGTTTAAGCTCTCAAGAGACAAGTATATGATCGAAAGTCGCTCAGACTTTGGAATTATAAATTCTACGCTCCGTCTCTTACTTGCTCATCGGTCCTTCATCTTCTTAAATACTCCTCCACTTCCAAACTAGCCGTTGGACAACATCCCGGAGAATCGTCTTCCAACTTACCCATTGGACAGCTCTGTATCTAGAAGATTTAGTAGCCGTTGAGTGACAAAGGTAAAATCCCAAATTGATTCCGATCGCCCATACAAAGGAAATCTTGGTTTCCATAAGTAAAGCTTCTTCGTATAGAAAGATCTTGTCTTCAACATCCAATTGTCAATCAAATAGATTGAGTCAATCAAATCAATCTTGATGTGGAATCCAAACCAGATCACTAGCCGTTATATGATTGGGCTTGAGTTACGTTCGTCGACTGGATGTAAAGTCCGAGAGCAATAGACTTTACAATCTGAGTCAGACTTTACAACTGGGTCTGAACATATCCGCTTCGAACAGATTTAGCTTTAAGGTCTCGTACCCGGTTCAGCTTCAGATAGAGTCTGTCTTCCGGTTCATCATTCACGTTCGATGGAATTAGTCGAGTTGACAGACTTCGATGTAGAAATGACTTTGACACTAAAGTCTCGGCGTCTTCGACTTTGAGTCTTGAGTCGGCGCCTTCAGACTTTGACACGAAGTCTGGAAATCTTCAAAATATACTGACATATGTTACGTTCAGTCTTCTAGCTGTCTTCCGACTTTGATAATATCCTCTACATGTTCTAACATCTGCATGGTCTATTACTCAACCATCAAACATGTTAGTAGCCTTTGATTTATTTTGTCATCTTCAAAACATCATAAGGGATTTCCCTAACAAAGAGACTTCCAACATGCAGGGTCTATCCCCAGGCTTCGCTTGCACGCATAGAAGAGCCACTTGCATGCATCTCATGAGCTTACAAGATGATGAAGAGTCAACCAAAGACGGGTCAATGAACTCCATGCATTTATCGTCTCTCCACAGCTCATATGCCTGAAATTAAGAATGGTAGTTGGTTAAAAGTCAAAAATTCATGTCCCAAAAGTTGAGCCTGGAAAATTTTGACTCACAAATAATCTCTACTTACATATTCGAGAATATTCAGATTTTCATTTAGGCCGTAGCAACATGAGTTCTTTTTACCACTGATGATTTGCAACAGCAATACCCCAAAGCTGTAGATGTCGTACTTCGTCGAGTATATGCCTTTCCTCACGTATTCTGGGGGAACATACCCACTGTATACAAGAACATAAATTGGTTTTAAGCAGCAGACTTTTAGCAGGAGAATATATGTGAGGTAAAAGGAGGGCCTAGTTAACTCGCTTACTAAGTCCCGACAATTCTGTTGGTATTAGCCTCAATGTCATCCTTCCTAAATATTCTCGCTAGACCAAAATATGATATCTTGGGGTTCATTTCATCATCCAACAGAACATTGCTGGCTTTCAAGTCTCAATGAATTATTGTAAAATTTGAGTATTCCTGGAGATAAAGAAGCCCTTGTGTAATGCCTTCTATGATATGAACACGTTTCACCCAATCCAACGAATATTTCCTTATTGGATCTGTATCATTAAAACCTAATGACTATCAGAACCAGAAGCAAATTTAGAGCATTGCATACCTTCGTGTATTCCAAATGCTTAAAAGGGTTTGCCTGCTCTAAGCCATTGTAGCAGAACTGGGGACCTATTTAAGCCTTTTGGAGTATCACACTAGATGTCACTTAAAAACACCTGGGTTTTGCTCAAAGACTATTGCAAGAAGCATGAAAGATGTCTAACCAAATAGGTATAAGTCCAAGCTCTTATTTGGCATGTACTCATAGATCAACATCTTTTCTTCCCTGTCAGTACAAAATCCAAGAAGACGAACAAGGTTGACATGTTGCAGTCTGGCAGTGAGCATAACTTCGTTCTTGAACTCCTCGAGCCCTTGGTTTGAAGTTTTCGAGAGTCTCTTCACTGCAATGTACTGTCCTTTGGGCAACTTTCCCTGAGCAAAAGGTATGCTGATGGTCGGTACAGGGAACTGACTTCCACTTGAACATGGTAGACACAACAAAACTTTTCACTGTTTATGCTGGAAGACAGTGTTTTGTCTATGACATAAGTCACATTACCCCTAGGAACATTAATGAAAAACAAAACTTGAGCAGAATGCATCCATGTCCAACCTTTTACGATGAACTTACAAGCTCACATACATGATTAAGAATACCTACGCTGCATTATTTCAAGCTTATTGTGTTGTGTTGTGATGCCGATTCTTTCTGCTTTTAGAGGGGACATATAACTTCAATGTGATATACTCACCGGCTCATTCCAACTAAATGATTGAAGTTGCGAGCATAAACCAACCAGCTGGCAGCTGCTACAGAGAAAGCTGGCATACCTATGTTTTAACATACGAAAAGATTTGCTCTCTCATAGTAAGGATAGCAAGTTCCCATTACCATTTTTTTTTCTTTTTGGGTCGAAAAGTTCCCATTACCTTCACCTTCTCAATTACAAGTCAGACTATAAACAAGAAGGAACACATATTCTTGATCATAAGAAGTAAGAAAATAATCTGGGGGTGAGTTATTTTCCTTGCTTGCATTAAACAACAACAAAACACATGTTATAGAGCAAAAGGACCCAATCTAGCATTCAATCATGGTTCATACTTCATAGGATTTGCAATGAAACAGAAAATAATAATCATTAGCTTAAGTATAGCCCCATATATTTTACCTTGTAAACAGGTCCATATCCACCCTGTCCAAGCTTATTGTCTCCTCGAACGTAGTCTAGGGAACTGTTTGTTAACAGGTTAAATAGTAAATGATTTTATTCTTTTATTCTCAGGAATATATTTGAAACGGAAATTTATTGATAATTTTTTTGTTCCCAGAAAAAAATCATTTTTTTTTTGTTCCTTAGAATACATTTGGAATAGAATGAAGAAGTAGAAAAAAGTTATTTCTCTATTTCTGAGAACAATTTCAAAATCAAGCATATTTTTTCTTATTTTCTCTTCTCTTTTCTTCTCTTTCCTCCTCCTCTTCTTCTTCTTCTTCTTCTTCTTCTTCGAGCCACAATGATGCTCGTTGGCCCGAGCTTTGCCATGGCTAGGTGAGGTCGACCTCACCCAGATCTAGCAAGGCCAACCTAGAGGTGGACTAGAAAGGTTGAGCCTTGCCCAACTCACAATGAGGCTCAGGTCACCAGGGGCCAACAACGCCCCGACAAACCCTCGTATGGTCGGCAACCAAAGGAAGGAGAAGATGAAAAGGGAAACATAAAAGAAAAAAATTTAATAGAATTATTAAAAGATTAAAAGAAAATGGTTTGAGCTAAAAATTTTAAGGGTTTTAACAAACGCATTTTTATTTCAGAAATAAAAATTTTGGGCAGTTACCAAACGTTTTCAAATGCTAAGAAATTATTCTTAAAATAAAATAAAATAAAATATTTCTGAGCAAAAATTATTCTCGAGAACATAATGGTTACCAAATGTATCCTTAAGTCACCACGAATTTGAAGCTACAACAAGTGGTTGAAAATTGAAGGAAATTATAATTAGACTTTGATAAATTTGATCCACTAATCTGGAAAAGTTTTGACTTTTTTCTTTCGTTTGAGCATGAAGGGAGGAAACAGCCAAGGATAGATACCACGACGTAGAATCAAAAGTTTGACGTCTTGGAAAAGAAATATCAGTTTGACCATTAGTCCACGTGATAGACTTTTTTGCTCCCCCAATGCAAACCGTCTCTTCGTGCAAAATGATCTCATCGATATAAAATTGAACCACAACACAGCGTCGAATATTAAAAAAAAAAAAAAGTGTCTCTTCGTGCAAAATGATATATATTCCTTCCATTTGAGATGAACATGTAGTGGAAATTTGATCTAAACACGCAGAAATTCCTTTTTTATTTTTTTTAGGATTAGGGACTTGATTAGATGACGCTTGAAAGATGATGTTTCGGTTTACTATACCATATGTACCTAGGGTTAGGGTTAAATTTGGGAAATCAAATTTATACAAGAAAATTCAGTTTGGACCATCGAAAATGATGGATCCCACATGGGTTCTCCAAATTTTATGATCCTGCTTCAATTTTAAGAAGTATATGCACTAGCCACATAAAAGATTTGCTTGGGCTCAATGTGGTATTCTCTTAGATCCGATGGCTCAAATCGTCTAATCCATTATCTAATGATTGTAATTAGGCAAATCGTATGTTATCCTTTGAAGGCCTCTATCACAACCTCCTCAGAGAACCCTAGTGCCAGAATGGCGGCTAATGGCTTAATGGCTAACGCTAAGTTTAGGCTTAGTTTAGGCTTTTCCAAGCCCACCAATTTATAACTTAATGTCCAAATTTTTCATTTGAAAGTCTGCCACTAATTAATATGAAATCCTTGTAAAATACTAAAAGAAATATTTTACTTTTGCACAATCAAAAAAATAGAATCAGAACTTTATTACATCAATTAATCAACTAATACCCAACCGACAACTAATCTTATTTAAACCTTGTGATTTGATTTTCCTTTTAGGGGATTTTTTTATGTATTTTTCAAGAAAGCTAACTCAAAAACTATTTTTAAACCTTTATTTGATTTTTGGAAAATATATATTTATTATATCTTTTAAATATCTTTTAAAATTAGGCCCAACGCTAAAATTCTCCTCTAATCAGCCCAAGAATGTAAATTAGCCTCATTATAACCAAAATTGAACCCAAATTTCCTAAACCAACCGAATTAGGCCTAAAGCCCCTGCTAAATTATGTAGCGCATGAAAACGTTGTTATTCCTCTATTTTTCTATTCTTTCGCTCTTTGGAATGGAAAAAGAATAAAAATCAATTTGATAACGTTAACTAATTTTCTCTTCCCAGAAAATTAATATGGAACACAAAAATATATATACATATATATATATATATATATTTATGGAATAATTTCTAAAAATAAGTTTTTTTCTAGTTTTTTTTTCCACTTCTTCCTTGTCTTGTCGCTTCCTACAGCTGCCATCCACCAGCTAGTGATCGTCAACCGCCAGCGATAGCCCAACACCAAAGCTGTGTCTAGCCACCGTGTGGCCACATCTATCACCACTTTTCCTCCTTATTGGCCAAGGATTGGTCACTTGCAGAAACACGATGCACAAAAACATGACCAAACTAAAACATACAAAGCGAAGGACAGCAACGGGAATCTATCAAAAAGCATTTGACAAACCACGAACACCAAAAGTGAGCGAAGGACTAAGAACAAAAACACACCTTCCAATCAGACATTTCGTCGAACACGCGGAGGACGTGGCTTAAGAGGCCGTTATAAGCCCGCCCGAAACTCAGACTCACGCCGAAATACGCATACAGTGAATAAGCGAGACTCGACTTCAATGCAGGCATGAACAAAATGCAGCAAGCCTCGGCCATAAACAAAGTACCCGAACGTGCATCTAGCTTTAGCATTCCATCGAGCCCATGGCGTGCATTGGCGGAGGAACGAACAGAAGCTCAATCGGTACATTGGGCGAGGACCGAGACGGACAGCAAAGGATAGACGGGGACCTAACAGCAACAGAGAACCGGACAACGGTAGCCCCATCCGGCGAGCCCGAAACAGGGCGTGTGTGCAAAACCAAGGCAGTCGGCCGAGAGTCCTTACCCGGCTCGCAACGTCGGAGGGCGGACGAGCTCGAGGATCGGTCTACGTCCGTCCGCCTCGCGCACCTTCTAGCCGAAATCCTTGGGCGACCGACCCCGAGTCAGGACAAATAAAGAAAGAAGAGAAGCGAAACACCACCTACCGTATGTCGCCGAAGAGCACTCACCAACCCTCAAACTCTATTTTCTGCTCGCTCTCTCAGATCTCTCTCTCGCAGATCTCACTTTCTCGAAACTCCCCTACTCTCTCGATTTTTCTCTCTCCTCCGATCTGCCCTCAACTGGGCTCACGGACGTCCTATTTATAGGCCGAGGAGGCCGATCGACAGAGGCTTCAACCGCCGGTCCTTGGCGTGTCGACCAGCCCTGGTGCAGCCGAGCCGACTTCACCTCACCATCCACTCGCAGAACAGGTTTGCTCTGCTCTCTGCTCCTCAGCTTGGCGGCATTGAAGACCCCTGTTCTAGGGGGAGCATTGGTTTAGGATCACTCCTGGACCAACCTTAGACCGGCCCAACCCTGTCGATTCCGATTCGGTTCCCAAGGAGACCGAGTCAATCCTTGATCTTAGGATTCCCAAACCAGTACTGTGCGGAGTGATCCTCGGTTATGGGAGTTTAGGGTCGGTCCAACCCGGACCAACCCTAACTATATATATATATATATATATTATTTATAAAAAAAAATTATTTAAAGAAAACCTTAAAATAAACAGCGTCAACAATATTGAAAAGTTTAAGTGATTTTACATTGTTCAATAATAACTTAGATTTTTAATATCTTTTACAGCGTCAATAGTCATAATTCACGAATAAAAAAATGTTTTTATAAGAAGTTTTCACAGCATCCAAAAGGACATAAACAACTCCTTACAGCATCCTATTCTAATACTAGTTCTCTTCTGTCTTATTTGTCATTTTAGTCTTCAATTTGTCATTGTTCTCTTTTGTCTTATTTGTCCTCTTAGTCTTTAATTTGCCAAAATCGAAAGAAACATTTTCTCTGCTCACCACTCGACACTCGCCTCACTCGCTTTGGGTTACTTGTGTCACTCGTCGCTCGATACATGCTTGGCTTGTTGCTCCCCACTCGACACTCGATGCTCACTCTATTCAACACTCACCCCACTCAACCCTCACCTCACTCGACTCTCACCGCTTGCCTTTCTTAGCTAACCTCACTTATTATTGAACCCATTGGATCAGTCCGATCCTCAGT
Organism: Eucalyptus grandis; assembly: GCF_016545825.1. Taxonomy (NCBI): domain Eukaryota; kingdom Viridiplantae; phylum Streptophyta; class Magnoliopsida; order Myrtales; family Myrtaceae; genus Eucalyptus; species Eucalyptus grandis. The sequence continues at coordinate 2,606,926 of NC_052614.1, read as the reverse complement.
TGCCCTTTTAAGGAGTACACAAAATGAAATAAAAAAATTATTAATTAGTCTCGGGTTGACCTTGAAATTGAACCAAGCCCATTGGGTCAGTCCGGTCTTCAATTCCTTTTTCAAGGAGTACAAAAAATGAAATAAAAATCATCGATTGGTCTCGGGTTGACCCTGGAATTGGATTGAACCCATTGGGTCAATTCGGTCCTTGGTCCTAAAAATTGAGAACCAGCACTCTGCGAGTTGGTCCTAAGGTTAAGGGGTGAACCGGCTCAACTTGGACCATGCTCACCTCTAGCCTACTCTACAGTCCCATCTGTGCGCGAGGAAGAGAAAACCCATGAGAGCTAGGGCGAAAGCCCACCCTGAGCCCCCTTTTCCAAGCTCTTTTTTTTTTAATTTTTAATATTCTACTTATCCATAAATAGGTAAGATAAAGGGAAAATAAAATAAAAGTAAAACTTAGATGTAAATAATATTAATAATTAGGTGATGCGAAAATTCTTTTTGCTAGAACCTAATCCATTCCTAATTTTTTATATAATTTTAATCCTAAATATTTAGTCAAAATCAAGGTGTCATCAGCCTCTTAATGGAATGTGATCAGACCATGCGAGTTACCAGCTCATTCCAAAATATATTAAAAAAATCATAAAGAGTGTTTACATCAGCGCTTGTTATGATCAATGTCTTTGTCAACGATTTCAGACTAAATTAAGCCATCCAGCAAAATGAAGGGGAAAAAAAGTAAAGGAGAAAAAAATTATATATAAAAATCAAAAATATTATTTAAAATGGTTTTCATCAGTGGCGGATGTGCCACATAAAACGGCCGGCATCCACGTCATCGATTTTTCACTTAAATTAGCTGGATTGACTAAATTAGTATCAATGTGAAAAGTTTAGCACTAAATTTGTCCAATTGAAAGATTTATGACAAAATTACAATCAAAGAAATAGTTTTAGGACCTTTTTTTTTTTGGGATGCTTTTACCTTGAAAGATTACAAGACAAAAGAAGGAATACTTGAACTGCCTCTAGATGATAAAAATATATAGACGTCTTAAACTATTAAAATTAATTGGGAAAATAATGTCACTGGACAAACGAACTACAGGACAACCAAGTAAGTTAACAAAACATTCTCTCTATGGTGTTAGTATTTTCAGCATTGTACACCTGCAATGCATAGTCAGCGAGGACACAATTCAGAAATCGATGCATCATTGACCGAATGAATTGCTTCCCTGATCAAGCACTCGCCATCCTCATCTTCATCTTCATCCTCGTTAGTTGAAAATGCAGGCTTCTTGGGGGAGTTCACAGCTGAAGATTCATTCTTGAGCATTGAAGAGACTTCCAACATGCAGGGTCTGTCCCCAGGCTTCGCTTGCACGCATAGAAGAGCCACTTGCATGCATTTCATGAGCTTACAAGATGATGAAGAGTCATCCAAAGACGGGTCAATGAACTCCATGCATTTATCGTCTTTCCACAGCTCATATGCCTGAAATTAAGAATGGTAGTTGGTTAAAAGTCAAAATTCATGTTCCAAAAGTTGAGCCTGGAAAATTTTGACTCAAATAATCTCTACTTACATATTCGAGAAGATTTAGATTTTCATTTAGGCCGTAGCAACATGAGTTCTTTTTACCACTAATGATTTGCAACAGCAGTACCCCAAAGCTGTAGATGTCGTACTTCGTCGAGTATATGCCTTTCCTCACGTATTCTGGGGGAACATACCCACTGTATACAAGAACAGAAATTGGTTTTAAGCAGCAGACTTTTAGCAGGAGAATATCTGTGAGGTAAAAGGAGGGCCTAGTTAGCTTGCTTACTAAGTCCCAACAATTCGGTTGGTATTTGCCTCAATGTCATCCTTCCTAAATATTCTTGCCAGACCAAAATCTGATATCTTGGAGTTCATTTCATCATCCAACAGAACATTGCTGGCTTTCAAGTCTCGATGAATTATTGTGAAATTTGAGTATTCTTGGAGATAAAGAAGGCCCTGTGTGATGCCTTCTATGATATGAACACGTTTCACCCAATCCAATGAATATTTCCTTATTGGATCTGCATCATTAAAACCTAATGACTATCAGAACCAGAAGCAAAATTAGAGCATTGCATACCTTCGTGTGTTCCAAATGCTTAAAAGGGTCTGCCTGCTCTAAGCCATTGTAGCAGAACTGGGGACCTATTTAAGCCTTTTGGAGTATCACACTAGATGTCACTTAAAAACACCTGGGTTTTTCTCAATGACTATTGCAAGAAGCATGAAAGATGTCTAACCAAATAGGTATAAGTCCAAGCTCTTATTTGGCATGTACTCATAGATCAACATCTTTTCTTCCCTGTCAGTACAAAATCCAAGAAGGCGAACAAGGTTGACATGTTGCAGTCTGGCAGTGAGCATAACTTCGTTCTTGAACTCCTCGAGCCCTTGGTTTGAAGTTTTCGAAAGTCTCTTCACTGCAATGTACTGTCCTTTGGGCAACTTTCCCTGAGCAAAAGGTATGCTGATGGTCAGTACAGGGAACTGACTTCCCCTTGAACATGGTAGACACAACCAAACTTTTCACTGTTTATGCTGGAAGACTGTTTTGTCTATGACATAAGTCACATCACCCCTACGAACATTAAAGAAAAACAAAACTTGAGCAGAATGCATCCATGCCCAACCTTTTACGATGAACTTACAGGCTCACCTACATGATTAAGAAGACCTACGCTGCATCTCTAAGTATTTCAAGCTTATTGTGTTGTGTTGTGATGCCGATTCTTTCTGCTTTTAGAGGGACCGAATCTAGCATTCAATCATCGTTCATACTTCATAGGATTTCCAATGAAACAGAAAATAATAATCATTAACTTAAGTATGGCCCTATATATTTTACCTTGTAAACGGGTCCAAATCCACCCTGTCCAAGCTTATTTTCACTTGAGAAGTCATCAGTTGCTGCTTCGAGGGTGACATAACCAAATGTTTGCAGATTAGGAGTACCACTCTCAAGACTTTCACCTTTACCCATCATGGTCTTTAATCGGCTACTAAATCCTTTTATGCCACCCGATATACCTGAGAACCAAAATTCAAGAAATTATATCTAGAACTTTAATCCTTGCTAGTCAATGTTCCTGATTACCACAGAATTATAGTAATCCCCCAGTGAAGTTCAGAAAATGTACCTTTTGATTTCAATGTTCGCCTCTGTAAGTAGCAAATCAGGCCAAATATAACGAGAACAACTACAGCAATCGAAATAACTGGCCAGAGCCATTGCCTGTGTTGCTGATCTTCACTGGCCTTTTGAGCTGAGAAGGCAATTAAGTCCATGACCATTTAGTTCTACATTTTCAATACAATAATTTTTTAAAACATTCATCAGAAATTCCTGTCGGTTACTCATCCTAACCTGTCCAGGAAAGGACACAGTTCTGAAATAGTATGAGTTATCGAGAGCATGTTTCTTGATCAAACAGAAAAGGATACAGTTCTCATACAATAATGTTTCAGGATGTTCTCTGGGCCAAACCACTGGTTGAGATAGGTGGTAGACCTAGCCAAGAGAGGTAAACTAAGTCGCCTTTATTGCAGCGTTAAACATAATCATAGTTTAATGATGAGCATTAGATAAGCCAACGGAATAGACCATCGACATGCGATTTGATGAGATTAGTCATTGGATTAGACCATTGATAGTTGTTTGTTATTGTTGAGTAGGTTTTGTCAACTAATCTTGAATGTATAAAGTTCTGTTGGAAAGTTATTATATATTTTCGATATGTTACAATTATCATATATTGAATTTGAGATGAGTTATGATATCATTTTATAACAATATATAGTGATTGTTTGATCACTTAGAATGAATGTATTGTTCATTGAGCCTTAATAGCTCATTCCTTTCCATCTACTTGTTTTTTAAGTTCTTTAGCTAGACGCAAATAAGTCGTGAGTGTTATTGCTAGCAGGAGGAGGACTTTTGGATAGTGGGGACTTTTGGTTATAGGTTGTGTGTAGCTGATGAGTTTCTAAGTTAATTTCGTTGAATATATATATCGTGTTGGCAGATTATAGAAAATTCTAAAATTGTAACCAAATGACCTTTTGTCAAATATATATTTATATATTTTGATATCAAGTTAAATTTTGGTTACGTTGAAATTCCATCCTTTGGAGAAAGGATGAATGTGACATGCCCTTATCCTTGTGGAATGGGGATGTCACACCAACCTCCTATGATGAAACTTACATGCTCGCATACATCATTAAGAAGGCCTACGCTGCATCTCTAAATATCTCAAGCTTGTTGTGTAGTTTTGAGATCCCGATTCTTTCTACTTTAACGTATGAAAAGATTTGCTCTCTCGTGGTAAGGGTAGCAAGTTCCCATTACCGTTTTCTTTTTTTGGTCATATAGTTCCCATTGCCTTCACCTTCTCGATTATAAATCAAACTATAATAAATGAGAAGGACCGCATTCTCGAGCATAAGAAGAAAGAAAAACATTTGGGGGTGAGTTATTTTCCTTTCTCGCATTATCAAATGAAGCTGAAGGTGCAAAAATAAGTTGAAATTGAAGGAACTAGAACTAGACCGTCGCTATTTGATCAACTAATCTGGAAAAAGTTTTGACTCTTCTCTTTACTCAGAGCATGAAAAGAGGAAACAGCCAAGGATGGATAACAACGGCGTAGAACCAAATCTTTGAAACGTTCAAAACAAATATCAGTTTGACCATTTTTTTTTTTTTTTTTTTACGCAATAGACCTTTTTTGCTTCACCAATGCAAACCGTCCCTTCGTGCAAAATGATCTAACCAATATAAAATTGAATAAAACAGCGTCGGACTTGACTGAAATATACATGTATATATATATATATATGTTACTTAAAAAGTCAATCCACTTATTCTCTCTTGGACATGGAGAGCTTAGCTAGATTTTCCTTTGCTTTACGCTCTTGCAGTTCATTGAAAAAACAAAGAAAATATTGTTCCTCAAATTACTAAGTCCATTGTGATCTTGACTATTGTGAATTGCAATATCCCCAAAAAGAATTTCGTTCCATTTTAGATAAACATTAGTGTAAATTTGATCTAAACACCCAGGAGAAAGGAGGAGGGGGGTGGGGAGTGGTCGAAAAACACACAGGGAGTTTCGATTAGATGTCCTTTGAATGATGACGGTTTGGTTGACTATGCCGAATGCAGATAGGGTTAGGGCTAAACTTGGGATATAGAATGTATACTAGAAAGCTTTCAATGCATGATTGAGGGAAAATTGTCCATAAAGTCCTAAACATATTGAATTATTACCAACCTAGTCCTAAACTTTTAAATTATCAATTTTACCAATTAAGTCATAACTTCGTCACGTTTTGCCAATTAAATTTATTCAACTAATTTTGGCTAAAAATGGCTAACATGGATGTTAACCGTCTTACGTGTCACGATTAGTGAAGTGAATAATTTTTAATAATACTTTAATATTTTATGATTTTTTATTTGTTTTCTTTCTTTCTTTTTTTTCCTTCTCTTTTCCTTTTTCCCTCCACTGGAGAAGACAAAAGGAGAAAAAAAGAAAAGAAAAGAAAAGAATGAGATGAGAAGAATTGGGAAAAAAAGAAGAAGAAGGACAAATTTAGTAAAAAATAAGAAAAATTAAAATATTATTAAAAATTATCCACATTAACGCGGACCATGCCACGTAGAACGGTTAGTGTCAACGTCAGTGATTTCCAACCAAAATTGGGCAAATGGACTCAATTAACAAAACTTAAAAAGGTTTAGCACTTAATTGTTAAAAGTGTAATAAGTTTTTAAAAAATTTGGACAATTTTCCCTATGATTGATGGTGTGTAACACAAATATCATAAATTCACCTGCTCGAGAGAGAACCCAGTTGTCATCACCAGCAACATCCCATGCATAGTAACCTTTAAGTCCTTCTCGCATGGCGTACGCCACCTTGGTAGAGATAGTTTGTGTATCATCATAGCTCATCCATGTCGTCCCAGAATAGCAATAGACAGACACGATCGTGGAGTTGTACACCACGGTAGCGTTGTTTTGGGTTATGTACTTCGTGATTTGATTGTACTGGATCGTCCCCTTGGAGAAATTAGTTGCTGACCCATTGGTGGGGGCGAAGTAGCCGTGGTCGCTGGCATCCATAAGAGCGAATGCGCTGCCGTAGAATGGGATGCCAAGCACAATCTGCTTCGCCGGCATGCCGGCCTGAATCCACTGGCTCACCCCGTCATCTCCACTTAAGTCGTTCCCTAAATTAAAAGGAGCGATGATTTCGAATACAGCATGTATCATGCAAAATTACGAGTTTAACAAGGACAAACTGAGGATTTTAAATAAAGAACAAAATTCATTCAATTATCGTGGAATAACATTTTATGCTTGAATGGGAAATGATGTAACTCTCTTGACGTTGAGGTAACAGAGTTTCAGAGTCATGATACAAAAAATTAAGAAAACTTCATTGTAACTAAGAATAGTCAAAGTTCATATATCCCAAAAAAGTCGAAGTTGCCACCCCTACCTGGATTGTAGAGAGCAGCAAGTGGTCCTGTGGCGGTGGACCGTTTAGGTTGATAGAAATTATAGGCCATCGCATTGATCCAATCCAAGCTCGCCGCCATGGCAGCCACAGGATAATTTGTGTTAGTCCAGTAGTGTGGCGAGTAATAGACTGCCGCCGACAAGAGCAAAGCGTCGTCACGCGAACTGGCAGCTTCAGCAGCTACCGCAGCCCGCCACTCCTGGAGGACCAACCCCAAGTTGGCCATGTCCTCGCCGGTATCTGGGGATACCCAATTAAGCTCGAGGCCATGGAAGCCGTTGGACCGAGCTAGGGCTATGGAGGAATCAATGAAAGACTTCCGGGAGCGAGACTGGCTCACCATGGCCGCAAAGTCAGTCGCGTTCGAGTTGCCACCGCCAATGGATAGGAGGGTTACGACCGATGGGTGCTTCTGCTGGACGTCCCCAGTGAAGGTCGCGAAAGACTGGGCGTTCGGCGACGATATGACTACCTGGTTTGTCGATGCATTGAGGTCAGCGAACGCGCAGAAGAGATGAGTGAAGAGGGTTGAATCGATGTCGGAGGCTGTGATGCCGCTTTCCGGGAACCAATAGCCCCCTTTGACGTTTCGGGCCATGCATGAGTTGATTTGGAGGAGAGAGAGAAAGGAGATGAAGGGAAAGAGAAGGACACGATTGTTGGAAGCCATTTTGATGAGTTAATGGGAGGAGGTTGTCCATTTTTGAGCTGGCTTTATACAGGACTTATCCCTGACTGAAGTTTCGTGGCACGAGAATGATGACCATTACTAAGAAATTTCATGCGAAATAACGGTCTTTCCTGTGCTCTGGCCCAGTCAATTAGGCAGGGGGATTTCTTTTCTGCACTCCCTTTCGTAATAGTTCTCGGCTGTTTGAATTATTACATGCGTGATTGTTCACATTCTAAATTGAGTTTGAAATATAGAAAATGATGGAGTAGTTTACAACACTAGAGGCGACATGATTGACATAATAATTAAGGTAATGTGATGGCATGATGATGTGAAAAATCATTACATTATGTTTGTCTTAATTTCTTTCACTTCTATATCCTAAAATAGCACAAATGAATACTTTTCAAGGCCTTTTACTTTTATACTACGTTAGACTCTATACATGGATAATCTTTGGGATAATAACATAAATGGTGCTTGAATTTTCGCTCAATGTATAATATAATCCATAAACTTTTAATTTATTTAATGCAATCCTAAAATTTTGATATATATTCAATTTGGTCCATAAACTACATTAAAATGTTAGACAACATCGACTATTTTCAACATTTCAATGACTAAACTGAACATGTGCCAAATATTCATAGATCATATTATATAAATTAAAATTTTATGGATAACATTACATATTGGATTTTAGCTCAGGAATCACATTGAACGAATTGAAGTTCAAAGACAATATTGCACGTTATGCTAAAATTTAGATACTATCTGTGTCATTTACTCAATAATTACGTTATCCCAACAGTGAGTAAATTGGTCTTATTAGGAGTGCCACAAAAGAAACTTTCTTTAAAAACATGTGCTCTCTTTTACAAAAAGCCCAATGATGTTAATTTTGTATTTTACGTAACCACTGCGAATAACAAAATATAGTTAGTAAAATAATTAGCGACAAAGCAATGAACTTTAATTTCTTAATATGGACATTGAAAATGTCGTTTTTATTTAAATCTCATGGATTCTCTTCTAGAAGGAGACATGTTGCTAATTCAAACGCGGCGGCTTTGGTGCTGAAAACCAAACACGCTGGACTTCTTTAAAACCCTACCTAAGAGGTGACGCAAAATATATTAAATTCATGCAACGCTCCATGTATTGTACGGGAGAGATGTATGAAATTGTTATTGCCCGATTTTTATTGAGTATTGAATATGATCAAGTTGTCGAATGACTACTGCCAATGTCCAATGTTACTCACGGAAAAAAAAAAAAGAAAAAGAAAAAGAAAAAAGATTATCGGGTTTTCTTGATCGACTCGAGTACTTTGGGTTTTCAAATGCGGAAAAAAAGGACTTGCAAATCAAAACTACATCATGATTGGAAGACTCACAATTGGGCAGATTTACGTGAAAACTTCATCATTTGAAAGCTCTTTTTATGAAGCAAGCAACGCATGCGCTTGAATCCACTCTATTTCGATCATTAAATTATGTGAGACCCGTGTGATATTCATACAATTCAATTATCGTGATGAAGTGGTCCCAAGGATAGCAGTCAACTCCATTATTTATGATGCGCGTGGAACGGGCTATCTTAGTTAATTTCTCATTAGACAATTGTGCTCCGTGCCCGAAAATCCGGTGGTGATGGTGATTGTTATTGACTGTAGACGTGGGATTGAATGTCAATGCCTGGAAAAATCAGCCCGTCCATGAATAGATCCAAACAACCCCTCCGCTATTTTGTATGTTTTCGCGTTGTTTCGTGAGGAGCTCGTTTGACTTTCTTGGTGGGCACGAGAACTAACGAGACATACACTAAGGCTCCGTTTGTCTCGCGAAAAATAATTTTCGAGAAAATATTTTTCGAATTTTTCGACATTCGTTTCATGAAAAATGAATTCTGGGAAAATATTTTCCATCAAAGGAAAAAAAGTTTTCTAAAAAATGAAAAACATTTTCCTCACTTTATCACTTTTACCTCACACCTCTCCAAATCATCACTTCTTCCTTCCCTTGCTTCTTCTTCTTTTCTTTTTTTATTCGAATTATTTTTTAAATTTCTTTTTCTTTTTTAATTCAAAATTATTTTTAATTTCCTTTTTCTTTTTCCTTTTTTTTTCTTTTCTTTGTTTCTCATCTTCTTCTTTCTTGGCTAGTTGTCGGAGTAGGTGAACCTCAAACTCGCGCTCGTCAATCTAGTGAGCCTCGAGCTTGACGCTCACACTCGCCAACTGGGGAGTGAAAAATATTTTCCTTACCAAACACCGGAAAATATTGTCATTTTCTTGGAAAATGACTTATGGGAAAATATTTTCCGGAAATTGCACATTTTGCGAAATGAACGGACCTAAGATCGCTTTGCAAATTCTCAGCTGGAGAAAGAGATTCGCTTTCACCGGGGTCCTGCAATGCGGGCGCATTGAGAGACGACTCATTTTTGATAGGATGAAATTACTACGCTGACTAGTCTACTGTTTCTTTGGGTCTATTTGACAACCAACAAAATAATACCCAATTTTATTATTTTCTTTTCAAAAATAAAAAAAAAAATAAAAAAATCTATTTGATATTTTTTTTTTGTTTTTGAAAATAAATTTGTTTTCGAAAATAGATTTATGATAAAATCAAGTAGTAGAAAAAAAGTCATTTCTTTATTCCTGAGAACAACTTCAAAATCAAGCTAACTCATTTTTCTTTTCCTATTTTCTCTTTTCATTCTCTCTTCTTCTTCCTCCCAATCGGTCATTGACCATCGTTGCCCACCAACCGTGACCATTGCTGTCGCCGCCACCATCGTTGCTGCCACCGTCGTCGCTGCCACCATCATCGCCGCCATCGCCAATAACTACCAAGCCTCACTCAAGCTTGACCTCACCCAACCGGCACGAGGTCGGTCTTCTTCAAGCCTCACTCGGGCTTGACCTCACCCAACCGGCACGAGGTCTCTTCTTCGGCCCGAGCTTTGCCATGGCTAGGGGCCGACAACGCTCCGGTGAGGTTGCTGGCCCTCCTCCGGCCGGCAACCAGAGGAAGGAGAAGATGAAAATGGAAACATAAAAGAAAAAAAAAAAAAAAAAATTAATAGAATTATTGAAAGATTAAAAGAAAATGGTTTGAGCTAAAAATTTTAAGGGTTTTACCAAATGCATTTTTATTCAAGAAATAAAATTTTTGAGCAGTTACCGAACGATTTCAAATGCTCAAAAAATGTTCTCAAGAATAGAATAAAAAAAATTATTTTTGAGCAAAAATTATTCTCGAGAACATAATGGTTACCAAATGTATCCTTAAGTCACCACGTATTTGAAGCTACAACAACAGGTTGAAAATTGAAGGAATTAGAATTAGACTTTGATAAATTTGATCCACTATCTGGAAAAGTTTTGACTTTTTTCTTTCGTTTGAGTATGAAGGGAGGAAACAGCCAAGGATAGATACGACGACGTAGAATCAAAGGTTTAACGTCTTGGAAAAGAAATATCAGTTTGACCATTTGTCGACGCGATAGATTTTTTTGCTTCCCCAATGCAAACGGTCTCTTGGTGCAAAATGATCTAATCGATATAAAATTGAACAACACAGCGTCGAATATGAAAAAAAAAAAAAAAAACTGTCTCTTCGCGCAAAATTTTATATATATATATTCCTTCCATTTGAGATGAACATGTAGTGGAAATTTGATCTAAACACACAGAAATTTCTTTTTTATTTTTTTAGGGTTAGGGACTTGATTGGATGACGCTTGAAAGATGATGGTTCGGTTTACTTTATCATATGCACCTAGGGTTAGGGCTAAATTTGGGAAATCAAATGTATACAAGAAAATTCAATAAGTTTAGGATATTTCGGATAATTTTCCCATGAGTCCTAAAATTTTTCATTGCCAATTAAGTTCATTTAGCCAATTTTGGCTAGAAATCACTAACATAAAAATTGGTCATCTCACAGTCGATGCTAATGTGGATAATAATATTTTAATATTTTTTTTTATCTTCTCCCTTTTCTTTGCTTTTTTTTTTTTTCTCTTTCCCTTTTACCCTCCGTCAACCAACCACTGTCAAGCCCCGTTGATAGCTGCGGCCAGCAGAGTCTCGACAATTACCAATGGAGAAAAAAGAAAAAGAAAAAAAAAGTAGAGAAAACGGGGAGAAGAATAGAGAAATAAAAGGAAAAAAAGTAAAAAAAATTGAAAAAATATTAACATATTATTAAAATTGTCCACGTCTGTACTGATCATATCATGTAGGGCGGTTAATGTCCATATCAGCGACTTCCGACCAAAATTAATTAGATAAACTTAATTGATAAAACATGAAAAATGTTTAAGACTCAATTGGTAAATTTGAATGGTTTAAAACTGAATTGGAAAAGTATAATAAGTTTAAAAAAATTTAAATAATTTTCTAATGATTGATGCTATGTAACACGAATCTCATAAATTCATCTGCTTGAGAGAGAACCCGTTTGTCATCATCAGCAACATGCCATGCAAAGTAACCTTTAAATCCTCTTTCCTTGGCGTACGCGACTTTGGTAGAGATGGTTTGTGTATCATCGTAGCCAATCCATGTCATCCCAAAATAGCAATAGGCAGACAGAAACATGGAGTTGTACACCATCGTAGCGTTGTTTTGGGATATGTGTGTCGTGATTTGATTGTAAGGAAAAGTGCCAAAAAAGTCCTAAACCTTTTGTCATTGTGCCGATTTAGTCCTAAACCTTTTTAGGTTGTGCCAATTCAATCCTTTCCGGCCAATTTTGGCCGGATTTTGCTGACTGGACGCCGGCTAGCTGACGTGGCCTGCTCGGCGCTGACGTGGACAATTTTTAATATTTTTTATTTTATATATTTTATTTTTATGTTTATTTTTTTATTTTGCTCTTCTTCCTCTAGTCGGTCACCGGACCTTGACGACCGGCCAAAGGCGACGGCCGGCGAGGTTGCGGGCCACCTCGCTAGTGGGCGTGAGGGCGACCTCGCGCGAGGCGGCGAGGCTCGCCCTCGCTGAATCGGCGAGGGTCGAGCCTCGCCTATGGCCGGCGAGGGAGAGCGTCGCCCGCCTCGTGCAAGGCTGCCCTCGAGGCCTGGGCGACGAGGCTCACCCTCGTCGGATCTAGCGAGGGTCAAGCCTCGCCCATGGCCGGCGAGGGCGAGCCCCGCTAGCTTGCCGGATTTGGCGAGTGAGGGGGTTGAGCAGGGGGAGAGAGTCGGAGGGGGTAGACCGCCAGCCACCCACCTAAGCCACGGCCGTCGGCCTATGGCTGTGCCTGGTTTCAAGCGCCGAAGCTCCGGTAGGCCTCGGTCCTTTTTTGTGCCTTTCGTTGGTCGGACCAGGCCGGAGCTCGCGGTTTTCAAGGATTCGGTTCGAGATCTAAGGGCGTTCGATCTGGGCGGAACCTAAGAGAGAGAGAGAGAGAGAGAGAGAGAGAGAGAGAGAGAGAGAGAGAGAGAGAGAGAAAGAAAGAGAGAGAGAGTCCTCTCCCGGCCAAGCTGAGGAAACCCTGGCCACGTGAGACCATCGCCGCAATGCTGCTGCCCGATGCCGTCCACCGCTGCTCGCCGACCCGCCACCATATCCGGCGAGTTAGCGAGGCTCGCCCTCGCCGCCCAAGCCTGAGGGTAGCCTCGCGCGGGGCGGGCGAGCTCGACCTCGCCGGCCGTCGCCTCTGGCCAGTCGTCGAAGTCCGGCGACCGGCTGGAGGAATAAAAATAAATATAAATAAATAAATAATAAAATAATAAAATATTATTAAAAGTTGTCCACGTCAGCCGACCTGGCATCCAATCAGCAAAATCCGGCCAAATTGGCCAAAAATGACTAAATTGGCACAACTTAAAAAGATTTATGACTAAATCGGCACCAAAAAAAGGTTTAGGACGAAATCGGCACAATGACAAAAGGTTTAGGACTTTTTTGGCACTTTTCCCTTTGATTGTATACTATCAACCTGTCGAAGGATATCACCGGCCCAACGAAGGTCGCGAAGTAGCCATGATCGTTGGCATTTGCGAGGGTGAATGCGCGCCTGTAGAAGGGAAGCCGAGCACGATCTTCTCTGCCAGCATGTTGGCCTGAATCCACGCTCTCACCCCAATGTCTGCACTTAAGCCCTTCCCTAAAATTAAAAGGACTGACGATTTCAGATGCAACATACATCAAGAAAATTGCGAGTTTTATGAGCACAAATGAAGGATTTTAAATGAACAACATAGTTCATGTCAATTATTCGTGGGATGACACTATATGCTTTGAATGAGAGACGATGCTGTGATTCTCTTGACAGTAAGGTAACAAAATTTCAAGGTCATGATTTAAAAAAAAAAAAAAAACACCGTTGTACCACAGAATAGTCAAAGTTTATAACCCCCAAAAAAAAAGTCAATGTTGCCACCCCTACCTGGAACATGGAGAGCAGCAAGTGGTCCTGTGGTGGAGGACCAATATCCGAAGAAATCATAGGCCATTGCATTGATCCAATCCAAGCTGGCTGCCATGGCGGGCACCAGATAATACGCCTGTGGCAAGTGACACGGCGAGTAATAGAGCGCTGCCGACAAAAGCAAAGCATCCTTGCCCGAGCTGGCCGCCTCAGCAGCCACCACGGTCCACCACTCCTGGACGAGCAACCCCAAGTTGGACATCTTCTCATCACAGTCCGGGTATTCCCAATCAAGATCGAGGCCATGAAAGTCGTTTTACCAAGCTAGGGTAATGGAGGAATCGATGAAAGACTTCTGGGAGCTCGATTGGCTTCCCATGGATGCAAAGTTGTCTGCGATCGAGCCACCACCCCGCCGCCAATGAACAGGAGGGTTATGACCGATGGTTTCTCTGCTGGACGTCACCAGTGAAGGCCGCGAAAGACTGAGCGTGCGACGACGATATGACTACCTGGATTGTCGATGGATCGTGGTCAGCAAAAGTGCAGAAGAGATGAGTGAAGAGGGCCGAGTTGATGTGGGAGGCTGGGGTGCCCCTGTCCGAGCACCAATAGGCAATAGCCTCCTTTGACGTTTTGGGACATGCATGAGTTTATATGGAGAGAAAGAAAGGAGATGAAGAGAGAGAAGGACACGATTATCGTTGGAAGCCATTTTTGATAAGTTACACAGAGGAGGCTGCACACTTTGAGCTGCCTCTGTACAGGATTTATCGGATTACGTACGCAAGTCGTGGCTCAAATTTAGTGGTACGAGGATGATAATCGCGACTAAGAAATTTCACGTGAATAAGGCTCTTTCCTGGGCTCTGACCCAGTCAATTAAGAAAGGGAATTTCTTTTCTGCACTCTCTTTCATGATAGTTCTCAGTTATTTGAATTATTATAAGAGTGATTGTTCACATTCTAAATTGATTTTTTTTTCTTTTTGCTCGAACTATAACTCTCATTCTCAAACTTTTGCTTTACCTTCAAGGCGTGAGAGTCGAAACCCACTCCTGAAAATAAATCATCCCCACCCCAATCCCCCTAAGAAGATGAAGATTCAAATCCCCCGCCTCCCTCTTCCATATTTGAACTGTTGAAAATGATGGACTCATGTGGATCCTTCAAATTTGACAATCCCCATTTAATTTTAATTATACATGCACTAGATTTGTGAAATGCTTGCTTGGGCTACTTTTGGTGTTCTTTAGATTCAGCGACTCAAGTCACTTGATAATGTTACATAATTGAGCACACTCATCTAATGACTTCATCTTTCACAGGTTCTTTTTATGGAGCAAGCATCCATGCGCTTGGCATATATGAACCCACTCTATCCCGGTCATTAAATCACGTAAGAAGTCTCATGTAAAATCCGTACCATAAACGTGATGAAGTGGGTCCCGAGGATGGTGGTCAACTCTGTCAACTATGATGCACGTGGAACGGGCTATCTTGGTTGATTTCTCATTAGTCAACCGTGCTTCGTGCCCAGAAATCTGATGGTGATGGTGATTTTATTGACTGTGGAAGCGGGAGTCAATTTTAATGCCTAGAAAAATCAGCCCTTCCATCAGTAGATCAAAACAATCCCTTTGATGTCGACCATATCTATCGTTGTCTTGCGAGTCTGTTCATGTCATTCTGTAGGTTTCCCACGTTGTTTTGCGAGGAGTTCATTCAAGTTTCTTGGTCGATGTCGAAATTGATGGGGCATACAATAGGTTGCCCTTCTCGTTGTGGTGATTAAAATGAGGTGGGATTACAAATCCTCTTAATGTCCATCGAATTGTAGAAGATCTTATCATATGTTTGGTACAAACTAAGATAAGATTGCAAATCTTTGAAAATGCTTCGTTGTGTTCACTTGCTCTAGCCTGCGCCCCGCCACTTCTGACACTTCCCACAGTGTCCCGAGTCCGTCGTCCTCGTCCAGATAATACTGATAAATCCTGCAAACATTGAGCCTCCATTGATCTATAGGCACCACGGCCGAGGCAGCATCACCCCTAGCTCCCTCCATCGACTCCAATCCAAAGCGTGCAGTCACTAAAATGACATCCTACCAAGTCAATCACAACATAACCTAGAAATAGCAATTCGCTTCATCTACATCCTAATCGGCAAAACGGCCGCAAATGTGCTATTTCCTCGATATGAATCAATTCACTTAGAAATAAACCAAAAATGCCCAATAGATCTAAAGCAACCTAACGATGAATTATTTAAGAAAATCGTTATTTAAGATAAATTTGTCAACTTTTACCAAAACATCTTCCACAATACATCTCGGATATTTAATTGATCGACCAGACAGTTGAAGTGATACTGTGGTTGCTTTTACCTCATCCAATCCTAATTTCTTGAAAACTGAATAAGGCATCAAATTAATACTTGCACCTAAATCATATAATGTTTTTTCAAAATAAGAATCCACAATAGTGTAAGGAATAGTAAAATTCCCTGGATTTTTTAATTATGGAGAAAATTTGTTTTGTAGGAATTGAACACTCCTCATTTAACTTCACAATTTCATAATCCTCTAGTTTCCTTTTGTTTGCCATAATCTCCTTAATTTTTTTTTGCATAATTAGGCATTTGCGCTAAGTCATTTGCAAAAGGAATGTTAATGTGCAATTTTTTTTTTTTAAATACATCAAGAAATTTAGAAAATTGCTTATCTATTTTGTGCTGCTGGAGTTGCTGAGAGAATGGAATTGGCTACACATATGACTTGCGATTATCTTGAAAAAGTTTACTCTTATTTGTCTACTTGATTGTCTATTAATCACATCTTTCTTGTTTCTGAAAATCTTCTGTTTGACATCTTCTCCCACTTGTTTACCACTTTTCAGGGGTATAGCCTTTATGTTTTCAATTTGATTTTTTTCTCTGTTATTCGGCAAAGAACCTTGTTGTCTCACTGACATCATAATTGCTAACTGACCCACTTGCATCTTTAGATTTCTGATTGAAACCTCTTGGTTTTAAAATCTCACATCCGTGCTTTTGATGAAGTCATGAGTTGCGTTAACAAGTTTGGTGACTATTTTCAAATTTGACTTTGTCTCTTCTGATTGTTTGAATTGGGTGGTCTCATCACATTCTGATTATTCCATGAAAAAATTGGATGATTGCACCATCCCGGATTGTACGTGTTAGAGTAGGGATTATTCTATGACCTATTAAAATTCCTAACAAATTTAGAATTTTCACTAGATTGTTTAAAAGTATTACTTACCTGACACTCTGTGCTAACATGTCCTCCACCACAAAAATCACATGTCAAAATCTAAATTTTCATTAAAATAAAAATCTAAATTTTCATGACTGAAACACTCATATTATCTAGTTTTTTGTTGAGTGCTTCAAATTGTGCAGTAAATGCAGCAAAAACATCCACTTTGTGAACTCCACTAGATTTTCGCATTGGTAGTCTCTCAGTAAGCCACTGATAACTATTAGATGCCATCTCCTCTAATAGATTGTAGGCTTCTTCTGATGTTTTATTATTTAGAGTTCCCCTGCAGCTGCATCAATCATAAAACGAAGATTTGTACTAGAGCCATTATAAAAAGTTTGTACCTGTATCTATACAAGTAGTCCGTGATGTGGGCAGCTCCTAAGAAATTCTTTGAATCTTTCTCATGCTTCATATAATGATTTATTATCCATCTACATAAAATTAGTAATATCGTTACGCATCTTCGCAAACTTTGTCGGTGGAAAGAACTTACCAAGAAATTTCTAAGCCATATCTTTCCATGTAGTTATTGATCCTGCAGGAAGAGAAGAAAGCTAACTCTTAACTTTGTCTCTAAGAGAGAATGGAAATAATCTCAATCTAATAGCATCATCCATAACTCCATTATATTTAATGGTGTCATGGATTTCAAGAAAAGCATCGATGTGAGCGTTTGGATCATCGCTTGGTAGCCCACTGAATTGCACTGATTGTTGAAGCATCTGAACGAGTGATGATCTCAAAGTTGTTTGCTTGAATTGTAGGTCTTCTGATACTTGATGTGGTGCCTTGAACTATTGGCGCAGCATAATCCCTTAAAAGTCTACATGGATTTTCATTCTCACCGTCTACCATCTTCTTAGCATAATTTATCTCTTCTCTTAGTCACTTTTTGAATATATGCTTGATTTCTCGATCAAGCTCAGCAAGTTTTCTTTGTTGGTTACGTGTCATAAACTGATGTACACTTTGATAAATAAAACAAAACAAAAGCTATATTAAACTTAGAATTATCTGGTATCAATATTAATTAGTATTAAACAACGATCCCCGGCAATGGCACCAAAATCTTGTTCGTAAAATTCTAAACACAAGTGAACGGTTGAACAAGTAATATAATGATAAGAAAGAGTATTGTCCCATGGAAATTAATGATTAATAAACTAATTAAATACTAAAATAAACTAATTCTAAAATTTATCTAATAGATCAAAATATAATTGAGAATAAATTAAAAACAAAATTTGAAGACTAAATGCAGTAAATCAATTAAATAAATATGTTAGAGCATCCGATTTGACCATAACCACTAAATATAAATATAAATCAAACCCAACATCTTGAATCAAAGAACGAGAATTTTGTCATCACTTTTGTTTTTTTTTTTTTTTGTCATCATTTTTGTTTTCTCTTCAAAATACTTGAAAAACTCTCAGAATAATTAAAAACAATCTAACAAAAATCTAGCTGCTCTCTCGGGCTCTTAACATTCTCCTATTTATAGGATATATCCAAGGTCTTTATCTCTAAGTAATTGCACAATAAAATTAGGGAGTAAATCAGAGGATCTTTGATTTGATATCTATCTCCCAACGCTTGCAGATAACATTAGGGAACAAAATCACGGATTCCTTAATTCGATATCCATCTTCCACTGCTTTTTTATTTGAATTCCTGATTTTTGCTATTCTTTTTCTTATTTTCTACATATCTCATTATTCTGCATAAATAAGGAAAATTCGAACATACATAAGGATATCCAAATATTTTCTCATAAATATTGCATTATTTGTTGTCTAAAATTGATAAAATAACTCTATTTTTATAGAGTTATCAGAGCTAGCGAGCGAGCGAGCGCAAAATCAAGTGAAGACAAGAGAATGAAGAGAAAGTCATAGAGGTAGGTTAGGTTTAAGTATGCTATGGATCCATTTAGCATCCACATTTTTTTTTTGGACCATTCTAAATCCCTTTGTGATCCATTTACTCAATATAACTAACTCATATAACAACTCTGCCCATCAAATATGGATCAATATATAGATTTATCTCCCATTTTATAGGTCCATCTTCTAATTTACCAATAAAGAATTGGTGGATATCCCGGATCGCATGATGCAAATTTGTTTGGAATAGAAATGTCATTTGAGAGCCAATAATTCTTGACGCTTGCTAATAATTAAATAAGTTTCCGTTTGGCAAAACTAATTAGTGCCATGAATGGGATGACGCGAGAAAAATTGTGTCTTACATGGTTGATTTGCTTTTGCTATTTAGACATGAATTGACACGTCTATACTAATAGGCCGAAGCGTCAATTTAGGCAAAAACGCATATGAGGTGAGAGAACAAAGAGGAATCGATGTCCGAGATCAGGATTTTACTGCCGGTGTAGAAGTAACTGGACTTGACCCACGTTTGCGCCTCCGAAGATGGGCGGAGACAGAGGAAAAAGATGAAGAGACATGCGATTTTTCCTTCGCCCGCCATGAGAGGCGGCTCGGGCCAGAATGTGAAAGCAGAAGTGGGTGGCTTGAGATTACAAGAGGAGGAAGAAAACTGCTTTTCTGGGGCCTTTAATCGGGTTTACGTATGAAACTAGAACTCAAGTCCAAGAGCCATTGCTTCTTTAGATAGTACGTAGGAAACAAGAACTCAAGTGTCGTCGCTTCTACAGCCAGATCAGTGCACGACAACGATTGATTCCTCAGCTATTGTTTGATCAAGGTTAACTTTCAGCAAGACCTTGCAACGTGGCAAGGCATAGGGAGACAAGTCATTTTCTATGGGATGCGATCGTGACGACAGCTTGAGTTGAGTCTATTGGTGCCTTCCATGTTGGGGAAATTTGATACGTGATGACGTTCTGTTGGGATTGTCGGATTCCCTAAAACCGGATTCGACACTAAATTGAATCCCTAAAACGAATGCGAAAGACGAGCCCGGGAAAAACACATGCATCACCGATCCTAAGGCACATCACA
This sequence comes from Eucalyptus grandis, assembly GCF_016545825.1. NCBI lineage: Eukaryota > Viridiplantae > Streptophyta > Magnoliopsida > Myrtales > Myrtaceae > Eucalyptus > Eucalyptus grandis. Next base: position 2,587,012 of record NC_052614.1, on the reverse strand, counting down.
GAATTGAACGTACCTTGTTAGCCACAGATTAAACACCGACGCTGATATGAGGAAGAGAAACGATCCCGTTCGATCCGATGACGTCAATTGGCCTTGAAGGGAAGATGGCGTCGCCTTTTTCTCACTGTTTTTCTTTTGGAGGGAGAGAGGAAGGAGGAACGTACATAATGCCAAAAGGTGCGTTCCTCCCTCTCTTTTCTCCCTTATATACGTCCCCTCCAAAAAGAAACGTGCCCCTTCATCATATCCCTCCATCCATGGGCCCTAATCTTGTGGGTCGGGCTTTTAGGCCCAACATGGGCGGACGAGCCAACTTAGGCCCATCACATTAAATAAAACCATCATCTCCCACTCGCACATGGTGGGCCGAACAGGATTCCCTTTACCTCTCTTCAACATTCATACTGGTGAATAATTCGTGCGACCAGCATACTTTGAGAGCCCGTTGCTATACATCTGTTAGGAATATATAGCAGCTCATAATGGACATCACACTCTGAGTAGATTTAGTATGCAGTACCCTAGATCGATTGATCACATTTTTATCTCTCTTGATCTCTTTTAAACAATGATATATATATATATATATATATATATATTGTATTCACAATTATGATTATTCCAAAGACAATCATAATTGGTCGACTAGTGAATACAAAACTATAATGTGATTCTCCAAATTCGATCTTCCTCTTTCCTTCAAACTCTCAATTTCAGTTCAGCTTGCTTTTCTAGAAATGTCCCATTAGATCGAATCAACTCATGATCATTGGCAACATCCTAAGATAGCAAACAATAAATAGAAATCTTGAGAATAAGTAAAAGTCATGAGGGCACTAAAATTGAGAAACTATTTTCCTCAAGAGTCTCACAAGGCATAAAAGTTGAGATCAAACTTTTGCCACTCTTATTGGTCATCTCATGCATACGTAGTATGAAATATATATTACGGTATTAACTCATTTTCCGTCGAGCGTATGTCTACATCTTCAATACCATACAGATGATAGTTCAGACATACCCAATGTCTAACTTAAGTTCACGTATCTACTCATTCACAAAATTTATCAAAACTCACATTTGGCATCATAGATAAAAGTAAAATATGTGGGTTTTTTGACTTTCGAACATAGTAAATATCATGTCCTCATCTTAACACTCAGTTAAGGCGACTTATATATTTTAAGCTTGAGCTCTCGATTGTCACCTAGATAATAAGCTTAAAAACAGTCTCATCTCTATTTATCACACAGTAAATAGAGGCGATTACCCGTGTAAATGGGCTAATCTTTTATCTGTCCGACATACTTTTTCAACTTAAAGTAATGCACTTAGCATTAAGATGCATAAAGATCAAACAAAGATTCATAGGCATTAACAATGAAAAACAAAAAGTTCATAAATGTGAACAAATCAGGGAAATTAGAATTCAGTACATCAGACTCTACACAACCCTAGAGATTTTACATGACCACAAAACACATCTTTAAGTATTAGCTTTATCATAGGATCTGCTACCATTCTATGCGTAGATATGTACTGTAAGTTCACATCCTTTCATGCAACCATATCTTTGACAAAGTTATACTTGGTATCTATATGTTTGTTCTTGCCATGATATTTTGGATCTTTGGTGTACGATATAGCTGCTTGGCTATCACAGTTAACCAACAATGGATTTGCAGCTTTCTCAATGACACATAAATGATCCAAAAATCTCTTAAGCCAAACTCCTTCTTATACCGCTGCTGACAATGCCACGAACTCAGCTTCTATCGTGGACAAGACTATACACGTTTGCTTCTTACTGCTCCATGATATGGCGCCATTGTTCAGTAAGAAAACAAATCCAGAGATAGATTTTCTTTCATCTAAATCTCCTCCTCAATTAGCATCTGAGTAGCCTTCAAGTCGCAGATCCTTTCCTTGGTAATTCAACTTGTAATCAGCAGTTCCCTTTAGATACCTCAGTATTCTTTTAACGACCTTCCAATGTGCTTGACTTGGATTGGATTAGTATCTACTCACTATTCCAACTGCAAAACATATGTCAGGTCTTGTACACATCATAGCGTACATCAAGATCCCAACAACACTAGCATAAAGAACATGTTTCATTTGTTCATTCTCTTGTGGAGTTCTTGGACATAGTCTATGGCTCAATCCTTCACCTTTTGCAATAGGAGTGTCTATGGGTTTACAATCTTGCATACAAAATCGTTCAAGAACTTTATTTATATATGTTTCTTGCGAAAGAGATAACGATCTCTTCGAACGATCTCTTGAAATCTTAACTCCATGAATGTATGCAGCCTTACCCATATCCTTCATCTCAAAGTTGGAAGACAACCAACTCTTAACGGTGTTAACAAACTCCATATTACTTCCGGCAATTAGTATATCATCAACATATAATGATATCATCACAAATTGATATTTGGATCTTTGGATCTTTTGATATATACACAATGATCCTCATTTATCATTGTAAAGTCATATGCCATTATAGCATTATGAAAGCATATATACCATTGTCTTGATGACTGCTTAAGACCGTATATCGATCTCAAAAGTCGACATACCTTCTCTTCTTGGCCTTCTTTGATGAAACCAGCAGGTTGCTCCATATATATTTCTTCCTCTAATTCTCCATTGAGGAAAGCAGTCTTTACATCCATTTGATGTAATTCAAGATCCATACTAGCCACTATTGCTAGAATAATGCGAATCGAGATAAATCTCACTACAGGAGAAAATGTTTCTTCATAATCAATTCATTCTTGTTGATTATACCCCTTGCCACAAGGCGAGCCTTATGCCTTTCTATCAAGCCATCAGCTTTTCGCTTTATTTTGAGAACCTACTTGTTCCCAATAGCTTTGCGTCCTTTTGGAAGATCAACTAGTTCCCAAACTCGGTTTGACTTCATTGACTCAATCTCCTCTTCCATTGCATGAATCTATTTTTCATTACTAGGGCAATTTAGAGCTTCATTAATATTTCTTGGCCCATCCTCATCTTGCAAAGCAATCATAAAAGTTTCCCCTTCAATGTCAAAACGTCGACGGGAAATACTTTGGCGACTTGTTCGCCGTATGGGAGATTGTACACTTTGCACATCATTCCCCATTATGCTCCCACTAGGATTAGATAATGATGACGTCGTCTCATCATGTGGTTGCAATTGAGAATGAGTTGAATTCAATTCATCACTTCTCATATTACTCCCACTTAGACGAACTCCACTAATATCATTATCTTGATCCAATGTTTCAAATAAGGAGTAATCTTCCTTTATTTCGCCCTTCTTATAAAATTCATCCTCTAAGAATGTGATATCCCATGATTCAAATTCAGTTATACTCCCACTTTCCTGCTCACCTATGAACACATACACTTTCGAGTGTTCGGAGTACCTTATGAAAATACTCTTATTTCCTCTAGGACCCAATTTCCTAAACTTGTGAGAGGACTTATAAGTATAAGCAACACAACCCCACGGCTTAAGAAAACTTAAGTCCAGTTTTCTACCTGTCCATAACTCATATGGAGTGGAAATAACTGATTTGGAAGGCACCCGGTTAAGTATATAGACAGCAATTAACAACGCATCACTCCAAAAAGTGATGGGTAAGTTAGCATGCGCCATCATGGACCTAACCATTTCCAATAGAATTCTATTTCTTCTTTCCACAACACCATTTTGTGGAGGAGTATATGGAATAGACAACTGTCTTTCTATTCCTTTCTCATCACATAATTTTTTAAACTCATCAGATAATTATTCTCGACCTCGATCGGATCTTAATACTTTTATTTTCTTGTCTAATTGATTTTCTACCAAGTTTATAAACCTTTTGAAACAATTTAATGTTTCAGATTTATGAGAAAACAAATAAACATATCCGAATCGAGTATAATCATCTATAAAAGTGATGAAATAAATAGCCCCATGCCTTCCTCTCACATTCATTAGACCACAGACGTCATAATGGATTAAGTGTAGAGGAAATTCAGCTATTTTATCTTTTCTAAATGGTTTCCTTGTCGTTTTCCCTACAAGGCAATGCTCATATATGGGCAAATCGATTTTTTCAATGTTGCCCAACAAGCCCTCTTTGGCTAGTCTATTCATACATTGTTGGCCAATATGACCAAGTCTAGCATGCCACACATTCACATCATTATCATATGAATTAGGAGCATGAGAAGGGAATAACAAACATTTGCATTAACATAGTCAATATCTAATACAATGAAACCATCCAGAAAATAACCACAACCATAGTAATTTGTATCCAAAAACAAATCCACACCTCTATTATGGAAGTTCATATTAAAACCTAATTTAACCAACACTAAAACAGACACTAAATTCCGACGAATCTCCGGAGCATACAATACATCATGTAGGAACAAAGTGCGTCCACCACGAATGTTCAGTTGGCAGGTGCCAATTCCTTTCACTTCAGTTCTGGAGTTGTTTCCCACATAGATCCACTTAGTTACAGTTAGTACTCATCGGAATTCCACGAAGGATTCTCTATCCTTCGCTACATGGTCTGTTGCTCCTGAATTCATAGTCCACAAAGGATTAGACTTAGTTAAGAATACAGAACTCGACACAAAAGCAAAGTTCTGAAAAGTACAAGGGGTGTATACCTTCTTTGGCTCACGACAGTCGCAAGCATAGTGACCCTTCTTGTCATAGTTGTAACACTTCACCCTTGTAAGCTTCTTCATTTGAGGACGCTTTCCTCTTTCATGTTGATTAAGCTTAGGTTTCTTCCCTAAAGGACTTGCTTCCTTGCCTTTACCTTTATCAAACCAGTTAGGACGATTAAGCTTGGAGCTCGAAGCTCCATGTGAGCTAGAACCAGCATGGTAGATTTAGGTTTTGGCTTAGCCACCAAGAGGCGATCCTCTTCTAACTCAAGATGACGCACTGTATCCTCAAAGGTTTTGATATTTTCATTATGGGTCAGGTGCACCTTCATATGCTTCCAACTCTGAGGTAAGGAACGAATCACTACTTGCACTTGCTGCTCATCAGTGAAGACATGGCCAACATCTTTCAACTCATTAATCATGTTTGACATCTTTCTAAGATGTTACTTCATAGTCTAACCATGAGGCTTTTTACAAGAGTCAAACCTAATAGTGAGCTGCCTCAGTCTGGTCACTGAAGTATGACCAAATCTTGATGCCAATGCTTCCCACATTTCCTTGGCATTCTCAAAACGCCTAAACTCTCGCATGACGTCATTTTCCATGCTACTCAGCAACGTAATGCGAGCAAGAGAGTTCTTTCTTTTCCATGCAGCAAATGCTTCCTTATCTCTCTTGTGCTGTGCAATGTTTCCTTCTTCAGGTTCTATCATGGTCAGGTTAAGAGCTTCTAGTACCTCTTGATCTTCCAGCACATTTGGATTTTCATATGTCATATTTCATAGTTATCGCCATTGAGCTTTTTACCTTTGTTCAGCTCGGCAACTATACTCTTTGTGGCTGAAGCCATTGATCTGAACACATCAGACATATATGCACGAATTATTAATGCCTATCATTTATGCATCCATTTTGCATAGACCCATCACATTAATGAACAATTTCAAGTAAGGTTTCAGAATCAAAAGGTCACTATGTTTCCAATCATCCTAAAAAAATCATAACTTAAAACTATCATTAATATAATTGTCTTATGCAAAATAAATTCTATGAAGCTACAAAAACTTCTATGAACTACCCACAACAATCAACAATAACAGAAAACAAATAATATTTGACATCCAATAGAATAATAATGTTTTCACATAATACAACTAACATATCAGTTGCTACATCAACAATAATCAGGTAGTAAACATTACATAAGATGTTCACAAAACACACTTAACAAAGGCCAACCAATACGTCTAACACCAAGTCAATACACGAACTGGAAAAGATCCTCTTTTGTTCAATTTCTTGATCTTTTCCCTTGTAACAATCCAGTAATAATCATCTATAAAATCCATCACAATTTTCCTATATGAAGCGGCTTTGTTGACATCCCATATGCAATTCAACACTCCTTGCCATTCTGGTGGAAGGGTGTTAATGAAAAATCGCACCATCTCAAACTGTGGCATGGGACAACCATTCCATATGACCTTTTGAATTTTCCCGTTGACTTTAAGAACGTGATCAATTAAGTCACCACTCTCCCATCAATGATCAATCAGCTCAGCTATCAACTTAGCAACATTTTCTTTTGTTCATCGGTAATTGCGCAAACAAGTGTGCGCAACCTAAGGGGAGGCATTGTTCTTGTAGCAAATGCATAACAAATAAGGGATCACATATAATCCACATAGATTTAATTGGAAAAAGAAACACATTCTTTTCCTTTACTTTTTTTTGTCAACGGTCAAAGTCAACGGTCAACGGTCGTCAACGGTCAACGGTCAACAGTCAGCCGGGTCAGGTCGCCAGGTCGGGCGGGCTGGTCGGACCGGTCGGACCGAAGACGGCGATTCATTCCGGCTGCGCGTGGGGGCACGTCCGACGGCCGTTGGCAGCGTTCCGCCACTCGTTGCGATCGGCTCGACGAGACCTTCCATCCAACGCCATCAGAAATCGATTTTAAGTTACAGAAACTCGAAAAAAAAAAAAAAATGGATGAACAGTGCTCGAGTGTCGGGATTCTTCGCCCCGATCGGTGTCGGCCGATTAATTTCGCGAAAAAAAAAAACAATAAGAAATCATACATAAACATGTAAGGGGTCGGGAAAAACATTGAAAAGGATCGGGAAACAAGAACTACGGCTCTTATACCAATGTTGAGATTGTCGGATTCCCTAAAACCGGATTCGACACTAAATCGAACCCCTAAAAAGAATGCGGAAGATGAGCCCGGGAAAAACACATGCATCACCGATCCCAAGGCACATCACAGAATTGAATGTACCTTGTTAGCCACAGATTAAACACCGACACCGATATGAGGAAGAGAAACTGATCATGTTCAATCCAATGACGTCAATTGGCCTTGAACGGAAGATGGCGTCACCTTTTTCTCACTGTTTTTCTTTTGAAGGGAGAGAGGAAGGAGGAACGTACGTAATGCCAAAAGGTGCGTTCCTCCCTCTCTTTTCTCCCTTATATACGTCCCCTCCAAAAAGAAACGTACCCCTTCATCATATTCCTCCATCCATGGGCCATAATCTTGTGGGCCGGGCTTTTAGGCCCAACATGGGTGGACGGGCCAACTTAGGCCCATCACATTAAATAAAACCATCACATTCTTTTGTCTTTTAAGATTTTATTTGCCCTATTATTACTACTATTGAGTTTAGAATAAATATAACTCCAAGGAATATATCAAAATCGCAAAGAAATGAGTTCAGTAATTACTCAATTTTCTTTTGGAATTTTACCTTAAATGTCTTAAAATTGCATAAAGAAAAAAAGAAGAAAATAGAGTTCTGAAAAAGAAGCATTAATGAACAGTTGTGATTTTTATAAAGGGAAAAAACCACCAAAAATCCAAAATTTTGCCAACAATGATAAATTTACCCCAAAATTTGCAAACTGTGACACATTTACCCCAATGGCATTTTTGTCTTATTTTTTTTATGTTTTTCCTTTTTCTTTTTTTTTTTTTTCTTCTCTCTTCCCTCCACTAGCAGAGGGAACCCAAAGTCAGGCAAGGGCTACCCTCGCCAGCGTCGGGCAAGGGTCGCCCTCACCTAGGCTGGCTAGGGCCGCCCTTGCCAAATCTGGCAAGGAAGGCCCTTGCCCAATTGCCCAATCCAACCGAGGGCGGCCCTAGCTAGCCTAGGCCAAGGCAACCCTTGCCCAACTCCGACTTCCCTCCGCCATGGCCGGCAGAGGGAAGAGAGAAGAAGAAGAAAAAAAAATTAAAAAGTAAAAGATCAAAATGTCCTATAGTTTAGGGTAAATGTGTCATATGGATGGAAGTTTAGGATTTTTTGTGTCACGAAAAAAAAATTGGAATAAATGTGTCACGGTTATCAAAGTTCGGAGATTTTCATGTCACAAAAAAAGTTTAGGATAAATTTGTCACTTCGGGCAAAGTTTTGGATTTTTGGTGGTTTTTTCCTTATTATAAATAATATGTGAATTCATGTCTATTCATATATAACTAATCAACATATCTTTTAGGAATAGGTACCTTATCTTCAATTATCACCACTCTTCATTTCAAGAATAACTTTCTTTCATAGTTACCAATAAACTCCTTTTAGAACAAAGAGTCATCTCTTTTCATAACCAAGAGTCACATCTTCTTTTATCAATAGTTACGATTTCTCTTAATTAAGAGTCACGTATTCTTTTGACAAATAGAAATTTTATGATAATAAACTATTTCAATAATCCCCATTTGCATAAATTCATACATACAAGTATATGTTAAGATTTGATCCTTCAATTAGTGTAAATAATTTCAATAATGAAATTAGTGGTAGATATAATTTTGAACCATGATTCCACTTATTAATTAAATTATCACACTTATGAATTTATACATATTTGGTTAGAAATTTTTTATGCATAAACACTTTTATGGCCTTGTGCTCCCTCCTACATTTATGAACATTTACAAAAGTTCATCCAACTTTTATTAGAAGCGGCATCATTTCTTATGTTGATATAAGTTCCTAAATTTGTTACCTTAACATTGCCTTGCTAAAACCTCAAACTTCATTAAGAGCGTTTTCTTACGCTCATACTCCTAACCTTTTATGAGTACTAATCTTGTGCCCAAATAATTTATTACCGTCAAGTTATAATAGCTTGTTGTCACTCATTTTGTCACGCCCCGATCCTCAGGTTCTACTTGGTCGATTTTATAATACGATATCCCAAGACTATGTGTCGCCGACCCTTTAATTTATATTTGCACATGCGGAAGCAGTTATAAATTCCCAAACAATAAAATAATGGAATAAAAAAGCAGGCCATATTTTTCATAATGAAATTCACAACCACACTTTTATACATTAGCACAACCCATAGTATATTTCACAATACCATGCATGACTTTCTAGGCTCACACTTATCTACACATATATAGGGATCACAAAAGGGATGGGATCTCAATCCTCATCCAGGTTGTACTTGGGATCATCCTAATCCTCCTCCGATTCTACTTCACTAAGCTCGTTTTCTTTCAGCTCTTCATCTTCTTCTTCAAGCTTATCCTCGGCTTCAAATGCCGGCTCATCTTCATGTACCTCCTTTGTTACACCCCATTCCTCGTCCTCCTCCAGTCCTTCCACCTCCTGTTCTTCGATCTCCCCACCCTCGTCATTCCAGTTGTCATTGTCAATTGAGTACATAGGAGTGTGAACTTTAGCCTCAAGTGTCAGGTCCTGAACATTCACAACCGACCCATCCGCATGGTCTGTTGTACCCTCCCCAAATGCTTCTTCCAGAATGTACACTGGCACGTTGTTCTCTAGAATGGGTCCCTCTCTTCACCCGTCAAAGTACTCATGGTACCATGACTTATAATTAAGGGGCCTCAGGGCGTTTTCTCCTACGTCAACCCAGACGATTGACTTAACCAGGACATACTCTAGTCCTTTTGGATGAGGGTGAGTGTGGAAGTGGATTTCTAGCTCGGTCATCTCTTGAGGAATACCGAAATGCATGGCGGGACGAGGAGGTGGAGGTGCTGCCATCTACAGGCCCGAGATGGTTATACAATAACCATTGAGATTACGTCTTAGCAAGCTCTATCCCACTAAGACTCGATTAGGAAACCAATACGCCATAAGGTTGCCTAAACACAGCTCTATCCTTCTAATACTCGTGGTTCTCTTTCATAAAATAGACCATAATGCATTTTTTTTTTAAATAACCAAAAATTCTACTTGTATCCTTTCAATGCATTGTAGTAGGATTATAAGTAAATCTGGACAATTTATACAGAGTACAAGCTATATCCGTTCAATGCACCCTTTCAAGGCATCGTTCTAGTGCAATACATAACATACACCCTACTTCCAATTGCATTGGCATATCTAATTGTGCAAAATGTTATCCAGTATTTTCCATCAATTTAATCGATATATCATGATATATTTGAATCTTTAATTCTCAAATGATGATATCTTTGAATGATTTTCCTTTCATAGTAGCACTGACTTAAAGCATAACCCTCACTATGTTTAAATACTTCGATACATAAAATTGTATCCACTTCTCTCAAATCTTTTAGAAATTGGATACCTTTTAGTTTCATTTATGACAAACATACTTGTACCAATTAGAATACCATCTACATATAAGCATATTGCAAACTCCATACTCTTTGGTAACTTTTGAGTAAATACACTCATAAGCATTGTTATATGTCACGACCTACCCCTCGGGGGGGAGGGAATAGGTTTAAGGGTATTGCCTAAAGGACGGATCTAAAACCCATGATTAGGCACGGGCTCTCCCGGCCCATACCTCACACGATATTAGGATATTCTAGAAAATTTCGAAAAAATGAGTTACCACTAGCCTATTGGCATCTGCTAGAAACCAAGCGAGGTATGCGAGTATGCCGTGCTTCCTACGGAATCATAGAATGTACGGTTGGGGACTTGATTACATTAATTAACAAATTAGTGCCATTTCAGTACCTAATCTTGTTCATTTTAAAAGAAAAGATTTTTGTTAGGCGATTTTAATTGATTTTAAACCTATTCACTAATATGTGAGGTAATCATGTGGGTGCACAATCATTAAAATAATAATTACAGCCACCAAGATCATAATTGCATCAAACTTGACCACGTGCAATTCAACATAATAATATATGCAAATTAAACATGCGATATAATCAATATACGAGCAAATAAATGCCTAATTACACTAAGAAGGCAAGACATGGTAATTCCTAATCAAACCCTACATTTTTTAGATTTTCAAAATTCTTTAATTAATTTTAAAAATTAAAAAAAAAGTAATAATATTTTTTTGGGGGAACCGAGTCGAGTTCAGTTTGATTCAACCCAAGTCTAACCCGATCGAGGCAAGTCAGTCAGACCCGCCTAGATCTAATTCGATTTGGGGTGGGTTGGTCAACCTGCCTGAATCCAATTTGATTTGAGGCTGGTCGGTCAACCCACCCGAAAAGGGCCAAGCCCGACCAGCCTTGGTTGGGCTTGCGTTCAAATGAAGGTTGTGCCCAATCGAAGGGCCCAACCCCTCCTGCAAGAGAGGCCCAGCGGGCCCACAACCTAGACTAACTCTAGGCTATTGGCCCGCGGAGCATAAGAGGCTGAGCAGGCCGAATTTGTGATCCAACCTAGCTCAGCCCGCTTCCCTGGTCCGCGACCAAAGAAGCGACGGCAACGATGTAGCTTAGGCAGCCCTCCAGCGAAGGCACGGTAGCTCTACTTTGGCAAAGGCAGGGGGGGAAGCGACTCTTGACCCCTAGGGCTAAGGGTCTCAACGACGGCGGTAGGGTCCGTTCCAGGTAAGCTACAACAATGATGCAAGATTTGCGGCTCCCTTTCTTCCTCGACTCTAGCGACGTGGCTCCAAGGACTCCTCCAAAAAAACGCGTAGAAATGAGAGGGGGAGAGATGGATGCGGCCATGGCACTAAACAACGAAAACAGGGGGGATTCCAATTGAGCATTTCATCAAACGAGTGGCGAGTGACGTGGGAAATGGAGGCTTCGAGCTTGGCCAAGGCTCGAGCATGAGTCTAGAGGGCTATCGAAGCAAGCCGGAACACCAGGGAATGCAGTAAGGGGATGGGTGGTGGTCGGAGCTTGTCCAAACTGGTCGAGATGAGCTCTGGCCGACTCAGTTCTGAAAATGCACACCAAACGCTCAACAAAAAACCAACCCGAGTTCCGATAGTAATGGCGGCGGTAGGTGGCTCACTAGCAGCTTAGAGACGCATTGGCGATGGCGGCGGTGGGTTGTCAGCATCGGGCTCTAGCAGTAGGAACAACAACAGGTTGGTGTCAAGTCAATGAGCTCGAGACAGTGGGGCTTGAGACTAGGGGTGCTCAGCACGGCTTGTCGTCACTAGTGCAGTTGCGGGGAGGAAGTAGCAGCATGTAGCTCGGGCCAGGTGAAGACGAAGACTCAGTAAGGATCAGCAAGAAGCACGTCGGGACGGAGGGCAACACATCAAGAAGCTTGGCACGACCCAAGCACGACAGATCATGGTGTCGGCAGTAGCTCAAGATGGTAGCAACTCGTCAATGAGGCATTGCAGCCGGTGAGAGCATTGCGGCAAGGGTGGCGACGTGGGTCCTGGCCAAGGCTTGGCCAAGAAAACTCTCTCTCTCTCTCTCTCTCTCTCTCTCTCTCTCCCTCTCTCTCTATTCCCTAAGGTGCTCCCCCATTGCTCTCCTTCTCGGTCCTTTCTTGGTTCCCCATTCTCTCTATTGCCTTTTCCCCCCCTCTCTCTCTCTCTCCGTTCCCCTAAGGTGCTCCCCCCATTGCTCTCCTTCTTGGTCCTTTCTCGGTTCCCCATTCTCTCTATTGTCTTTTCCCCCCTACCCCTGCTCTCTACTATCCTTTCTCCTCTGCTCTTTTCTGTCCCCTGCTATTGCTATAACACCCTAGGTCTCTACTGTACACATTGTCCTCTTTGGATATTAAGTTCTCACGGTTTTGTTTCTCTCAGAGCAACCCATACTACTCCAAGAAAACGCATATGTCCAATTAAAGAAACCCAAACCTTATAAGCTAGCTCAGGACTTCCCCCCTAAGCGATGTGGGATAGGAGATGCACCCCTTCTCTACGCACATCCAGGGACCAAGGAGCGAACGCACCGCCATTGCTCCTCCCCGCTCACCATCACCTGGGCCATCACACTCAACCCCTTAGGAGCACAACTTCCTTGCTATGACCCCATATGCGGTCGGGAGTTGACTCTGATACCACTTGTAACACCCCGGGTCTCCACTGTACACATATTGTCCACTTTGGACACTAAGTCCTCGCGATTTCATTTTTCTTAGGGCGGCCCATACTACCCCAAGAAAATACATATGTACAGTTAGAGAAATCCAAGCCTTATAAGCTAGCGCAAAACTCCCCCCTAAGCGATGTGGGATAGGAGATGTGCCCTTCCTTGCGCACGTCCGGGGACCGAGGTGTGGACGCACCGTCGTCCCTCCTCCTCGCTCACCACTACTCGGGCCATCACACTAACCTGTAATGCCTCGGGTCTCCACTGTACACATATTGTTTGTTTTGGATACTAAGTCCTCACGGTTTTATTTCCTATGGGTCACTCGCACTAGCGCGGACATACCACCATCCTAGTAATGGTCTTTTCCCTCAAAACGCGTATATACAGTTAGAGAGACCCAAGTCTTATAAGGTAGCCCCTAAGCAATGTGAGACGAGACGCACCCCTTCCTGCACACGTCTGGGGACCGAGGTGCGGACGCACCACCGTCCCTCCTCCCCGCTCACCACTGCCTAGGCCGTCACACTCTCCCTCCCTTGGAAGCATAGCACCCTCGCTGTTGACCCCCACGCGGTCAGGAGTCGGCTCTAATACCACCTCTAATGCCCGGGTCTCCACTGTACACATATTGTCCGCTTTGGACACTAAGTCCTCACGGTTTTGTTTCCTATGAGTCACCCGCACTAGCACGGACGTACCGCCATCCCAGTAACGGTCTTTTCCCTCAAAACACGTATGTACAGTTAGAGAGACTCAAGCTTTATAAGTTAACCCAAGACTCTCCCTTAAGCGATATAAGATAGGAGACGCACCCCTTCCCTTCTCACATTCGAGGACCGAGGCGCGGAGGCACCGTTGTCCCTCCTCCCCACTCATCGCCGCTTAGGCCGTCACAGTTGCTGATTTTGCTTTCTATAGGTCCCCCGTGCGCAAGGATCACCAGGAAGAAGACTGGCTGAGGTGGGCCGCACGAGGGAGAAAAGGATGGGCTGGGCCTAGCATGGGGGAAAGAAAAAAGAAAGAGGGGCGGGCCGGGCCAAGGCCGAATCCGGCCTAACTTGACCCCTAAGCGTTTTTAAAAATATATATATAGGTGTCAACATTATACTTAAATGCAAATGATGATACCACCAAATCATATTTTCTCATGACATTGTTTCAATGCTTTCTTTGTCTCTACTCATGTTATTGTTCTCAATTAAATGCCCCTTATTTACAACTTCTTTCACACAACTATCCTCATGACCCTAAGAATTTTCCTCAATTTGAATGTGTTTATCACATTATCCACAATCAGGTTCTCAATCGTGTGAAGAAGTTCATTTCAATAATCGTTCCAAGTTTAAGGCAATTTTGAAATAATTGCAATAATTTGAGGAGGCTCATAAACTTCAATCATAGGGTCTTTGAGTATGACGATATATATTTGAAGTTCATCTAATTACTTAAAGACAAATTTTCCATTGATCATGACAAATCCAAAATATTTCAAAGCAGTAATTCTATTCATACCTTATTTGTCGACGTTGTAATTTGATCTCCAAGGCATTCCAAATGTCACTAGTATTTATGTAAGATAAAAATATTTAATATAGATGATCTGACAAAATTTTGAGAATTCTTCATTGGCGCTTCCTTTCATTATCTTTTCCTTGTCAAGATTATCACATCACTTTTATTCATAAATGTCAAAGTACTATAGTCAACATGAGATGATCTATAGGAAGATGACTCAAATATATAAATAGAAACAAAACTTTTATTGATACTTATTTGTCAAGATTACTAGCACTTGATACTTCTGCTATCTCCATCTCTATGAAAATAATAATACCTTAAGATTGTTGGAGGAATTTGGACTGCTAATGAAGATAGAGAAGTAGTAGTAGATCCTTGATACTTTAATGCATAATAATGATCACTGTCCTTAAGATATTATTTGCTCCCATTATTATTACTGTCAGATTTAGAACAAATATAACTCTAGGATATATACCAAAACCGCAACAAATGAGTTCAGCAATTACTCAACTCTCTTTTGAAATTTCACTTTAAATGTGTTAAAGTTATGTATATAAAAAAGAGAAGAAGAGAGAGAGCTCTAAATAAGAAGCATTTATGAACAATTATGGTTATTATAAATAATATGTGAATTTGTCTCTATTCACAAATAACCAATCAACACGTTTCTTGATAATAGGTACCTCATCCCCAATTATCACCACTCTTTCTTTCAAGAATAATTTTCGTTCATAACTACCAATAACTTCATTTTAAGACAAAAATTCATCTCTTTTTATAACCAAGAGTCTAATCTTCTTTCATCAAACATTACCTCTTCTCTTAACCAAGAATCATGTATTTTCTTACCTACGAGACACCTCTTTTATTATAACAAACTATTTCAAGAGCGGTTGTGCATTTTTCATCTTGAAATGTAAAGCCCATGAAAATCTTAAATTGTATCTTGACATATTTACTTTAAATAAATCTCAACTTTGTACTTATGTAATGAATTTACCTTTCGTCAATATTTTGTCAATAAAATCATTAAAAATCTGCCTATACAGACACCAGAAAGCAAACAATAATAACATGGTGCTCGCATGACTTAAGTAAAATAAAGATTATGTTATTTTGGTTGACTCAAGTGAGTTAAATTCAAGGTGTTACAATTATAATATTAAAGCGGGACCCCCCCTCTAGGAGGTGTATGGTCCGAGAACAAGCCATACAAAAACCAGTGGGCCTATAACAACTCAATCTAATGAGGGTGCAGAGTGGTCACTATGACTAGAGGACTTGGACAATGAGCAACTTTTCACAAATTTTGAGGATGAGATTGTACATTTTTTTAGTCGGTTTTATATAGGATATTATTGGATCACATGCGCATTTTGTGACTTAAGTTTAGAGTTCTAATCTTACCTAACTCTAGTCTGGAACATCAGATCTAGGGAAATGTGGATAATGATCGTGACTAAGAAGTTTCATGCAAACAAGGCCTTTTCTCGTGCTCGAATGACCAGTCAATTAAAAAAGGGAAAATTCTATCCTGCACTCTATTTCACGATAGATCTAAAATAGTTTGAACCTTGATATATATATATATATATATATAGACACAAATGCGCTATGAAGAGAAATTATTTTACAAGTTTAAGTTTATATCCTAAATTTAGTTTGGACTATTGAAAATGATTGAAAATTCTATCCTGCACTCTATTTCACGATAGATCTAAAATAGTTTGAACCTTGATATATATATATATATATAGACACACATGCGCTATGAAGAGAAATTATTTTACAAGTTTAAGTTTATATCCTAAATTTAGTTTGGACTATTGAAAATGATGGATCCCACGTGGGTTTTCCAAATCTTACGATCCTGCTTCAATTTTAACAAGTGTATGCACTAGCCACATAGAACATTTGCTTGGGGTAAATGTGGTATTCTCTTAGATCCGATGGCTCAAATCATCTAATCCATTATCTAATGCTTATATAATTAGGCAAATCGTATGTTGACTTCATCCTTTGAAGGCCTCTATCGCAACCTCCTCAGAGAACCCTCCTGCAAGAATGGAGGCTAATGGCTTAATGGCTAGCGCTAAGTTTAGGCTTAATCTGGGCTTTTCCAAGCCCATCAATTTATAACTTATTGTCCAAGTTTTTAATTTGCAAGTGATTTTCATTTGAAAGTCACCACTAAGGGCGAGTTTGGTAATGATTCTATTCCCGGGAGTAGATTCTAATCAGAAATGATTCTTTTTTATTCTCTTCCCGGGAACTGATTCTAAGTATTTTAAGCCGTTTAGTAACTGTCCAAAATTTCTGATTCTAGAATAGAATTGTGTTTGATACCGTGCTCATTAATTCTGTTCCAAATCAATTTATTTTAATTTTTAAATATTTTTTTTTTTTCCTTTTTTTTTTACTTTTTCTTTTTTTCCTTTTCTTTTTTTTTTTCTCATTTTTCTCCTATTTTTCTTCTTACCAGACGAGGGTCGGCGACCTCACCGGAGCGTCGCCAACCCTCGGCGAGGCCATCCCTCGTCGGCCGAGTGAGGCCTACTTGGCCACCGGCGAGTCTAGCCATCACAAGGCTTGGCCAGCCCTAGCAAGGCTTGGCCTCGCTCGATCTGGGGAGGCCGAGCCTCGCCAGTGGCTAGGCTTGCCTCTGGCAAGCTCGCCTGACCTCGCCTTGGCCTGGCAAGCCTACGGTGAGCTCGCCGGACCGACGGACGACAACCGGCGGTCAACGACCGCTGCCGCGGCGAACGGCAACCAACGATCAACGACCGCCGCCGGCGCGAACGGCGAATGGTGGCGAGGGAAAGTGATGGACAGCGGTTACGAGATGACCAAATGGAAGAAGAAGAGTTGTTGATTTTGATTCTTAAATTTGTTTCCGGAACAAAAATCAACTTTTTTTTTTATTCTTAATTTCACTCCAAATCTGTTCCTAGGAACAAAAATTTTACCAAACGCGATTCTGGACCCAAACTGATTCTGGGAACAAAGAATCATAATTTGACCATGTTTTGATGGTTACCAAACAGGGCCTAATTAATATGAAATCCTTGTAAAATACTAAAAGAAATATTTTACTTTTGCACAATAAAAAAAAATAGAATCGAAACTTTATTACACCAATTAATCAACTGATTTTCCTTTTAGGGGATTTTTTTATGTATTTTTGAAAAAAGCTAACTCAAAAACTATTTTTAAAGTTTTATCTGATTTTCGAAAAATATAGTTTTTTTTTATTTTTATATCTTTTAATATCTTTTTAAAATTATGCCCAACGCTCTCCTCTGATTAGCCCAAGAATGTAAAATAGCCTCATTATAACCAGAATTGAGCCCGAATTTCCTAAACCCAACCAAATTAGGCCTAAAGCCCCTGCTAAATTAGGTAGTGCATGGAATCGTTTTCATTCCTCTATTCTTCTATTCTTTTGTTCTTTGGAAGAGAAAAAGAATAAAAATCCATTTGATAATGTTAACTAATTTTTCTCTTCCCCAGAAAATTGATATGGAACACAAAAAAAAAAAAAAAAAAAAAAAAATTATTTCTAGGAACAATTTCTAAGAATAAGTCTTTTTTTTCTCGTTTTCTTTTCTTCTTCTTCTTCCTTGTCATGTCGCTTCATGTGGGCTACCATCCGCCAGCTAGTGATCGTCGAAGCAAGCTGCCATCTGCCAGCTAGTGATTGTCAACCACCAGCGATCACCCAACACCAAAGCCATGTCTAGCTACCGCGTGGCCACATCTATCACCACCTTTCCTCCTTATTGGCCAAGGATTGGTCACTTGCGGAAACCGATGCACAAAAACATGACCAAACTAAAACATACAAAGCAAAGGACAGCAACGGGAATCTATCAAAAAGCATTTGACAAACCATGAACACCAAAAGTGGGCGAAGGACTAAGAACAAAAACACACCTTCTGACATTTCGTCAAACACGCGGAGGACGTGGCTTAAGAGGCCATTATAAGCCCGCCCGAAACTCAGACTCACGCTAAAAATACGCATACAGTGAATAAGCGAGACTTCACTTCAATGCAGGCATGAACAAAACGCAGCAAGCCTCGGCCATAAAAAAGGACCCGAACGTGCATCTAGCTTTAGCATTCCATCGAGCACATGGCGTGCATTGGCAGAGGAACGAACAGAAGCTCAACTGGTACATTGGGCGAGGACTGAGATGGACAGCAAAGGATAAACGAGGACCTAATAGCAACAGAGAACCGGACAACGGTAGCCCCATCCAGCGAGCCCAAAACAAGGCGTGCGTCCAAAAACAGGGCAATCGGCCGAGAGTCCTTAACCGGCTCGCAACGTAGGAGGGCAGACGAGCTCGAGGATCGGTCTACGTCCGTCCGCCTCACGCACCTTTGAGCCGAGATCCTTGGGCGACCAACCCTAAGTCAGGACAAATAAAGAAAGAAGAGAAGCGAAACACCAACCACCGTATGTCACCGAAGAGCACTCACCAACCCTCAAACTCTATTTTCTGCTCGCTCTCTCAGGTCTCTTCTCTCTTGCAAATCTCACTTTCTCGAAACTCCCCTACTCTCTCAAATTTTTCTCTCTCTCCTCTGATCTGCCCTCAATTGGGCTCACGGATGTCCTATTTATAGGCCGAGGAGGCCGATCGACGGAGGCTTTGACCGCCAGTCCTTGGCGGGTCGACTAGCCCTGGTGCAGCTGAGCCGGCGTCCCCTCACCGTCCACTCATAGAACAGGTCTGCTCTGCTCTCTACTCCTTAGCTTGGTGGCATTGAAGACACCTGCTCTAGGGGTGAGTAATGGTTCAGGGTCAACCCTGACCGACCCTGGACCGGCCCAACCCTACCAATCACAGTCAAGTTCCTAGGAAGACTAGGGCAGTCCTTGGTCCTAGGATTCCTGAACTTGTACTGTGCGAGTTGGTCCTCGGTCCTGGGAGTGTTCAACCCGGACCAACCCTAAATATATATTATTTATAATTTTTAAAAAATCTCAAAATAAACAGCGTCAACAACATTAAATAGCTATTTAGTGAAAAGTTCAAGTAATTTTACATTATTCTATACTAATTTAGATTTTTAATATCTTTTACAGCGTCAATAGTCATAATTTGCGAATAAGAAAAATGCTTTTGTAAGAAGTTCTCACGGCGTCCAAAATAGCATAAACAACTCCTTACGGCATCCTCCTCTATTACTCGTTCTCTTCTATCTTATTTATCATCTTAGTCTTCAATTTGCCATTGTTCTCTTTTATCTTATTGGTCCTCTTAGTCTTCAATTTGTCAAAATCAAAAGAAACAACTTATCTACTCACCACTCAACACTCGTCTCGCTCGCTTTGGGTCACTCGTGCCACTCGCCGCTTGATGCTCACTTGGCTTGTTGCTCCCCACCCAACACTCGATGCTCACTCTATTCAATACTCACCCCACTCAACCCTCACCCCACTAAACCCTCACCACTTGCCTTTCTTAGCTAACCTCGCTCGTTATCGAACCTATTGGGTTAGTCCGATCCCCAGTTGCCCTTTCAATGAGTACAAAAAATGAAATAAAAAATTATTGGTTAGTCTCGGGTTGACCTTAAAACTGAACCGAACCCATTGAGTTAGTCTGATCTTCATTCACTTTTTCAAGGAGTATAAAAAATGAAATAAAAAAATTATCGATTGGTCCCGGGTTGACCCTAAAATCGGACCGAACCCATTGGGTCGGTCCAGTCCTTGGTCCCAAGCTCAATAGGGTCGATCTTCAGTCCCAAAAATTGAGGACCAACACTATGCGGGTTGGTCTTAGGGTTAGGGGTGGACCGGTCCAACTCGGACCATGCTCACCTCTAGCCTACTCTACAATCCATATGTGCGCGAGGAAGAGTAAACCCATGAGGGTTGGGGTGAAAGCCCAGCTTTTGAGCCCCCCTTTTCAAGCTCTTTTTTTAATTTTTAATATTCTACTTATCTGTAAATAGGTAAGATAAAGGGAAATAAAATAAAAGTAAAACTTAGTAAATGTAAATAATATTAAGAATTAGTTGACGCGAAAATTCTTTTGCTAGAACCAAATTAATCCCTAATTTTCTATATAATTTTAATCCTAAATATTTAGTCAAAATTTAGGTATCATCAGCCTCTTAATGGAACGTGATCAGACCATGTGAGTTACTAGCTCATTCCAAAATATATTAAAAAATCATAAAGAGTGTCTACATCAGCACTTATTATGATCAATGTCTATGTCAGCGATTTCAAACTAATCTAAACCATCCAGCAAAATGAAGGGGAAAAAAAGTAAAGGAAAAAAAATTATATATAAAAATTAAAAGTATTATTAGTATCAATGTGAAAAGTTTAGCACTAAATTTGTCCAATTGAAATATTTATGACAAAATTAGAACCAATGAAATAGTTTTAGGACCTTTTTTTTGGGTTATTTTTCCCTTAAAAGGTTACAAGACAAAAGAAGGAATACTTGAACTGCCTCTAGATGATAAAAATATATAGACGTCTAAAACTATTAGAATTAATTGGGAAAATAATGCCACTGGGACAAACGAACTACAGGGCAACCAGTAAGTTAACAAAAAATTCTCTCATGGTATTAGTATTCTCAGCATTGTACACCTGCAATGCATAGTCAGCGAGGACACAATTCAGAAATTGATGCATCATTGACCGAATGAATTGCTTCTCTGATCAAGCACTCGCCATCCTCATCTTCATCCTCGTTAGTTGAAAATGCAGGCTTCTTGGGGGAGTTCACAGCTGAAGATTCATTCTTGAGCATTGAAGAGACTTCCAACATGGAGGGTCTGTCCCCAGGCTTCGCTTGCACGCATAGAAGAGCCACTTGCATGCATCTCATGAGCTTACAAGATGATGAAGAGTCATCCAAAGAAGGGTCAATAAAATCCATGCATTTATTGTCTTTCCACAGCTCATATGCCTGAAATTAAGAATGGTAGTTGGTTAAAAGTCAAAATTCATGTTCCAAAAGCTGAGCCTGGAAAATTTTGACTCAAATAATTTCAACTTACATATTCGAGAAGATTCAGATTTTCATTTAGGCCGTAGCAACATGAGTTCTTTTTACCACTGATAATTTGCAACAACAGTACCCCAAAGCTGTAGATGTCATACTTCGTCGAGTATATGCCTTTCCTCACGTATTCTGGGGGAACATACCCACTGTATACAAGAACAGAAATTGGTTTTAAGCAGCAGACTTTTAGCAGGAGAATATCTGTGAGGTAAAAGGAGGGCCTAGTTAGCTCGCTTACTAAGTCCCGACGATTCGATTGGTATTTGCCTCAATGTCATCCCTCCTAAATATTCTCGCCAGACCAAAATCTGATATCTTGGGGTTCATTTCATCATCCAGCAGAACATTGCTGGCTTTCAAGTCTCGATGAATTATTGTGAAATTCGAGTATTCTTGGAGATAAAGAAGCCCCTGTGTGATGCCTTCTATGATGTGAACACGTTTCACCCAATCCAACGAATATTTCCTTATTGGATCTGCATCATTACACCCTTATGACTATCAAAATCAGAAGCAAAATTAGAGCATTGCATACCTTCGTGTGTTCCAAATGCTTAAAAGGGTCTGCCTGCTCTAAGCCATTGTAGCAGAACTGGGGACCAATTTAAGCGTTTTGGAGTATCACATTAGATGTCGCTTAAAAACACCTGGATTTTGCCCAATGACTTTTGCAAGAAGCATGAAAGATGTCTAACCAAATAGATATAAGTCCAAGCTCTTATTTGGCATGTACTCATAGATCAACATCTTTTCTTCCCTGTCGGTACAAAATCCAAGAAGGCGAACAAGGTTGACATGCTGCAGTCTGGCAGTGAGCATAACTTCGTTCTTGAACTCCTCGAACCCTTGGTTTGAAGTTTTCGAAAGTCTCTTCACTGCAATGTACTGTCCTTTGGGCAACTTTCCCTGAGCAAAAGGTATGCTGATGGTGAGTACGGGGAACTGACTTCCACTTGAACGTGGTAGACACAACAAAACTTTTCACTGTTTATGCTGGAAGACAGTGTTTTGTCTATGACATAAGTCACATTACCCCTAGGAATATTAATGAAAAACAAAACTTGAGCAGAATGCATCCATGTCCAACCTTTTACGATGAACTTACAAGTTCACATACATGATTAAGAAGACCTACGCTGCATCTCTAAGTATTTTAAGCTTATTGTGTTGTGTTGTGATGCCGATTCTTTCTGCTTTTAGAGGGGACATATAACTTCAATGTGATATACTCACCGGCTCATTCCAACTAAACGATTGAAATTGCGAGCATAAACCAACCAGCTGGCAGCTGCTACAGAGAAAGCTAGCATACCTATGTTTTAACATATGAAAAGATTTGCTCTCTCATAGTAAGGGTAGCAAGTTCCCATTACCATTTTTGTTTTCTTTTTGGGTCGAAAAGTTCCCATTACCTTCACCTGCTCAATTATAAGTCAGACTATAAACAAGAAGGAACACATATTCTTGATCATAAGAAGTAAGAAAATAATCTGGGGGTGAGTTATTTTCCTTGCTTGCAATAAACAACAACAAACACATGTTATAGAGCAAAAGGACCGAATCTAGCATTCAATCATGGTTCATACTTCATAGGATTTGCAATGAAACAGAAAATAATAATCATTAGCTTAAGTATGGCCCTATATATTTTACCTTGTAAACAGGTCCAAATCCACCCTGTCCAAGCTTATTTTCACTTGAGAAGTCATCAGTTGCTGCTTGGAGGGTGACATAACCAAATGTTTGCAGATTAGGAGTACCACTCTCAAGACTTTCACCTTTACCCACCCTGGTCTTTAATCGGCTACTAAATCCTTTCATGACACCCAAAATAGCTGAGAACCAAAATTCAAGAAATTATATCTAGAACTTTAATCCTTCCTAAGTCAATGTTCCTGATCACCACAGAATTATAGTAATCCCCCAGTGAAGTTCAGAAATGTACCTTTTGATTTCAATGTTCGCCTTTGTAAGTAGCAAATCAGGCCAAATATAACGAGAACAACCACAGCAATCGAAATAACTGGCCAGAGCCATCGCCTGTGTTGCTGATCTTCACTGGCCTTTTGAGCTGAGAAGGCAATTAAGTCCATGACCATTTAGTTCTACATTTTCAATACAATAATTTTTTAAAACATTCATCATAAATTCCTGTCGGTGACTCAAGGATGCATGACAAACTGTAATTTCTGTTCCAGAAACAATTTTTCTATTCCGGACTTGTTTCTAGAATAGAAATCCATTTGATAAACCTATCCCATTTTTCTATTTCTAAAATAGATTCTTGTTCCAGAAATAGGTTTGGAATAGAAATCAAAAATAAAAATTTTCTACTTCTCTATTTCTAGAATGGAAATGAAAAATAAAAATTCTTCTCATCATTCGTCAACCGGTCCTTCATCTGTCGCTGTCAACCACCACCATCGGCTGCCCGCCACCACCGCTATCGGTCATGCGGCTGCCACCGGTCGCCAGTCCACCACCATCCGAAAAGAAAAAAAAAAAATTGTATCGTTATCAAACGGTTATTTTTTCTTAGAAACTGTTCTAGAAATAAAAATAGAAAAATATATTTCTTTTCCAAAACCTATTTCTGGAACATAATTGTTATCATTCACCCCCTCATCCTAACCTGTCCAGGGAAGGACACAGTTCTGAAATAGTATGAGTTATAGAGAGCATGTTTCTTGATCAAATAGGAAAGGACACAGTTCTCATACAATAATGTTTCAGGATGTTCTCTGGGCTGAACCACTGGTTGATATAGGTGGTAGACCTAGCCAAGAGAGGTAAACTTGGTTGCCTTTATTGTGGTGTTAAACGTTATCGTAGTTTGATGATGAGCATTAGATCAGCTGACGGAATAGACCATCGACTTTGATGAGATTAGTCATTGGTTACATTGAAATTCCATCCTTTGGAGAAAGGATGAATGTGACATGCCCTTATCCTTGTGGAATGGGGATGTGACACCAACCTCCTATGATGAAACTTACATGCACGCATACATCATTAAGAAGGCCTACGCTGCATCTCTAAATATCTCAAGCTTATTGTGTAGTTTTGAGATCCCGATTCTTTCTGCTTTAACGTATGAAAAGATTTGCTCTCTCGTGTTAAGGGTAGCAAGTTCCCATTACCGTTTTCTTTTTTTGGTCATATAGTTCCCATTGCCTTCACCTTTTCGATTATAAATCAGACTATAATAAATGAGAAGGACCGCATATTCTCGAGCATAAGAAGAAAGAAAAACATTTGGGGGTGAGTTATTTTCCTTTCTCGCATTATCAAATGAAGCTGAAGGTGCAATAACAGGTTGAAATTGAAGGAACTAGAACTAGACCGTCGCTATTTGATCAACTAATCTGGAAAAGTTTTGACTCTTGTCTTTACTCAGAGCATGAAAAGAGGAAACAGCCAAGGATGGATAACAACGACGTAGAACCAAATCTTTGAAACGTTCAAAACAAATATCAGTTTGACCATTTTTATTTTTTTTGACACGATAGACCTTTTTTGCTTCACCAATGCAAACCGTCCCTTCGTGCAAAA
This sequence comes from Eucalyptus grandis, assembly GCF_016545825.1. NCBI lineage: Eukaryota > Viridiplantae > Streptophyta > Magnoliopsida > Myrtales > Myrtaceae > Eucalyptus > Eucalyptus grandis. The sequence goes on along the minus strand of NC_052614.1, from coordinate 2,561,959 downwards.
TGATCTAACCAATATAAAATTGAATAAAACGGCGTCGGACTTGACTGAAATATATATAAATATACATATATATATATGTGTATATATATGTTATTTAAAAGTCAATCCACTTATTCTCTCTTGGACATGGAGAGCTTAGCTAGATTTTCCTTTGCTTTACGCTCTTGTACTTCATTGAAAAAACAAAGAAAATATTGTTCCTCAAATTACTAAGTCCATTGGGATCTTGACTATTGTGAATTGCAATATCCCCAAAAAAGAATTTCGTTCCATTTTAGATAAACGTTACTGTAAATTTGATCTAGACACCCAGGAAAGGAGGAGGGGGGTGGAGGGTTGATTAGATGTCTTCTGTTCTGAATGATGATGATTTGGTTGACTATGCCGTATGCAGATAGGGTTAGGGCTAAACTTGGGAAATAGAATGTAAACTAGAAAACTTTCAATGCATAACTAAGGGAAAATTGTCTAGAAAATCCTAAACATATTGAATTTTTATCAACTTAGTCTTAAATTTTTAAATTATTAATTTTGTCAATTAAGTCATAAACTTTGTCACATGTTGCCAATTAAATCTATTCAACTAATTTTTTTAACATGGATGTTGAACATTTTACATGTCGATTAGTTATTGAAGTGGACAATTTTTAATAATACTTTAATATTTTATGATTTTTTACTTTTTTCTTTATTTTCTTTTCTTCTCTTTTCCTTACTTTCTTTTTCTTTTTCCCTTTCCTCTTCTTTTTTTCCTTTTCTCTTTTTCTTTTTCCCTCACTGGAGAAGACAAAAGAAAAAAAAAAAAAAAAAAAAAAGGAGAATTGAAGAATAAAGAAAAAAAAAGGAAAATTTTAGTAAAAAATAAAGAAAATTAAAATATTATTAAAAATTATCCATATTAACTCAGATCATGCCACGTAGAACAATTAGTGTCAATGTCAATGATTTCGGGACAAATTTGGGCAAATGGATTAAATTAACAAAATTTAAAAAGGTTTAGGATTGAATTGACAAAAGTGTAATAAGTTTAAGAATTTTTAGACAATTTTCCCTATGATTGATGTGTGTAACACAAATATCATAAATTCACCTGCTTGAGAGAGAACCCAATTGTCATCACCAGCAACATCCCATGCATAGTAACCTTTAAGTCCTTCTTGCATGGCGTACGCCGCCTTGGTAGAGATAGTTTGTGTATTATCATAGCTAATCCATGTCTTCCCAGAATAGCAATGGGCAGACACGATCCTGGAGTTGTGCACCACGGTAGCGTTGTTTTGGGATATGTACTTCGTGATTTGATTGTACTTGATCGGCCCCACGGAGAAATATGTCGCAAGCCTATTGGTGGGGGCGAAGTAGCCGTGGTCGTTGGCATCCGTAAGAGCGTATGCGCTGCCGTAGAATGGGATGCCAAGCACAATCTGCTTCGCCGGCATACCGGCCCGAATCCACTGACTCACCCCGTCATCTCCACTTAAGTCATTCCCTAAATTAAAAGGAGCGATAGTTTCAAATACAGCATATATCATGAAAATTACAAGTTTAACAAGGACAAACATGGATTTTAAATAAAGAACAAAATTCATGTCAATTATCGTGGAATAACATTTTATGCTTGAATGGGAAATGATGTTGTAACTCTCTTGACGTTGAGGTAACAGAGTTTCAGAGTCATGATACAAAAAATTAAGAAAACTTCATTGTAACTAAGAATAGTCAAAGTTCATATATCACAAAAAAGTCGAAGTTGCCACCCCTACCTGGATTGTAGAGAGCAGCAAGTGGTCCTGTGGTATTGGACCAACCAGATGCATAGAAATCATAGGCCATCGCATTGATCCAATCCAAGGTCGCCGCCATGACAGCCACAGGATAATTTGTGTTAGTCCAGTAGTGTGGCGAGTAATATACTGCTGCCGACAAAAGCAAAGCGTTACCACGCGAGCTGGCAGCCTCAGCAGCTACCGCAGCCCGCCACTCCTGGAGGACCAACCCCAAGTTGGCCATGTCCTCGTCGGTATCTGGGAATACCCAATTAAGATCGAGGCCATGGAAGCCGTTGGACCGAGATAGGGCTATGGAGGAATCAATGAAAGACTTTCGGAAGCTAGACTGGCTCGCCATGAACGCAAAGTCAGCCGCGTTCGAGCTGCCACCGCCAATGGATAGGAGGGTTACGACCGATGGGTTCTTCCGCTGGACGTCCCCAGTGAAGGCTGCGAAAGACTGGGCGTTCGACGACGATATGACTACCCGGTTTGTCGATGCATTGAGGTCAGCGAACGCGCAGAAGAGATGAGTGAAGAGGGTTGAATCGATGTCGGAGGCTGTGATGCCGCTGTCCGGGAACCAATAGCCCCCTTTGACGTTTCGGGCCATGCATGAGTTGATTTGGAGGAGAGAGAGAAAGGAGATGAAGAGAAAGAGAAGGACACGATTATAGTTGGAAGCCATTTTGATGAGTTAAAGCGAATATGTTGTCCATTTTTGAGCTGGCTTTATACAGGACTTTTCCGTGACTCAAAGTTTCGTGGTACGAGGATGATGATCATGACTAAGAAATTTCATGCAAAATAAGGGTCTTTCCTGTGTTCTGACCCAGTCAATTAAGAAGGGGGATTTCTTTTCTGCACTCCCTTTCGTAATAGTTCTCGGTTGTTTGAATTATTATATGCGTGATTGAGTTTGAACTATTGAAAATGATGGAGTAGTTTACAACACTAGAGGCGACATGATTGACATAATAATTAAGGTTATGTTTTTCACTTCAATATCCAAAGTTACCACAAATGAGTACTTTTCAAATCCTTTTATGTTAATACTACGATGTATAATCTTTGGAATAATGACACAAATGATGCATGAACTTTCATTCAATGTGCAATGTAATCCTTAAATTTTTAATTTATTAAATGTGATCCCTAAACTTTTAATACATATTCAATTTAGTCCCTAGATTGTAAGAAAATGTTAGACGTCATTAAATATTTCATACATTCCAAGGACTAAACTGAATATGTATTAATAGTTCATGGATTATATTAAACAAATTAAATATGGATGACGTTACATATTGGGCTTAAGTTCTAAGATCATATTGAACAAATTTAATGTTCAAAAACAACATTACATATTATGCTAAAATCCAAAGACTGTTTGTGTCATTAAATAAATAATATTATGATCCCAACACTAAGTAAATTGGTCTCATTATGAGTGCCGCAAACGAAACTTTGGCTAAAAACATATGCTCTCTTTTACAAAAAGCCCGATGATGTTCATTTTGTATTTTACATAACCACTGCAAATAACAAAATATAGTTAGTAAAATAATTAGCGACAAAGCAATAAACTTCAATTTCTTAAGAAGGACTGTAAAAAGGTCGTTTTTATTTAAATCTCATGGATTCTCTTCTAGAGAGACACGTTGCTAATTCAAAGGCGGTGGCTTTGGCGCTGAACAACAAACGCGCCGGACTTATTCAAAACCGTATCTAAAAGGTGACCCGCAAATATATTAAATTCACACGATGCTCGACGTATCGTACCGGAGAGATGCACGAAATTGTTTATACCCGATTTTTATTGAGTATCAAATATGAACGAATTGTTCAAGTGACCACTTCCGGTGTTCAACTTTTATATATATATCTTGATCGACTCGAGTATTTAGGGTTTCCGAAAACAATCAAAACTACATCATGATTGGAGGAACCATAGTTGGGTAGACTCATCTGGTGATTTCATCTTTCGAAGGCTCTTTTTGTGGAGCAAACATCGCATGCGCCTGATATCTATAAACTTACTCTATTCCGATCATTAAATCATGTGAATTTCATGTAAAATTTATATAATTCAGTGATTGTGATGAAGTGGGTCCCGAGGATGGCACTCGACTCCATCAATTATGATGCGTGTGGGACGGGCTATCTTGGTTGATTTCTCAACAGTCAACCGTGCTTCGTGCTCCGGATGGTGATTTCATTGACTGTGGAAGCGGGAGTCAATGTTAATGCCTGGAAAAATTAGCCCGTCCAAGAATAGATCCAAACAATCCCTCTCATGCCCGACCATATCTATCGTTTTAGTCTATTGATGTTATTCTGTAGGTTTCCGCGTTCTTTCGTGAGGAGCTCGTTCGAGTTTCTTGGTGGACGCCAGAACTGACGAGGCATGTAATAGGCCGCCTTGCTGGGGCCTTCAGTGGGGTCATCGAGAGACGACTCATTTAGGATAGGACGCGTTCGCTACGCTTACTAGTGCACTGTTGCCTTACGTACTGGTCGTGGCTGTGGACTCTTCATTTTGAAAAAGGTTACCAAATTTTTTGAACTATATTATGATAAATTTATTTCAAATTTTTTTATCATTAAAAATCTCAAATTCACATATATATATATATATATATATATATATATATATATATATATATATATATATATATTGCATCCACGTGATTTAAGTTAAATAAAAATCACATTTTTTTATTAAAAATCACCTAATGAAACATCAGTGAAGGATAAATGTCTCACATAAATATAAATTTAGAATTTTTTATGTCATAAATTTTTTTTTATAGATATATCACAGTGAGAATAACTTGGGATTTTTTTATCGAATAAATATATTATAGTGGATATAGTTTAGAAATTTTTTGTGCATTTTCCCCTTTTGGCAATAAATATGATTGACCAAATAGACCGGCCTTATCTCACCCCATCCAACCAGCGATTGGACCTATCTTGTTATTCAATCTCATGCCTAACAAGAAAATTTACATGCTCAATTTTCAATAGGGGGCCAATTTGGACAGACGGGTTGGGCTTCTCGATGTCAAACATATAATTCAATAGGAGGGATGAAGAGGGAAAGAACTGATTCTAAAGTCACAATCTCGTCAGAATTGAAAGAATGGATTATTAAAATTTCTCATGTATATTTTAAACCGCTTTTGATCTCTTCAAATTTGTGTACATTCTATAAACAAATTCCTCCTCCCAATAACATTTTTTAAACATCTTATTTCTATATATGCGTTCTTTTCGTTGCTTTTCCCCTCGTTCGCATCCCAACATCGTTCTAACTCAATTCTTTCAAATCCTTTTTTTTTCTATTGGTTATTGAAATCCATTATTTCCCTTTCTATCCATTACATTATTGGAACTTGATTTAGCTCGTGCAATAAGAGTATGTTTTACTGTGAGATGGGTTGCTATAAATCCATCACATTATTGGACCAAACTTCGATTAACATAAGTGAATAATGTCTCCTCTGACATCGTTTAGGTCACAACGAACTTGAAGCTACAACCTAGAAAGCATCGATACTCTTTGAGAATTTTCATGTCGTGTCGGACACTCGGACACGTGTCCGACACTCTCTAACATTCTCAACACTCGATCAACAAATATAAAAAAATTCGACACTGATCAATTCTCCCAACACTCTTGATACACGAGTCTAAAATTCTAACATACAAATTTAGAATTTCGATACGTGATTCCGATACGTATGGGGTCAATTTTAAAAATTTTCCATAAATGAGATATCAAAATGTAAATATGTAAAAAAAAAATAACAAATGGGGAAAGAAAAAAAACTTAGTCTTAGTCTTCTTTTCTCTTCTGACTCTCGCTTCCCGTGACACACAATTCATCACTCAAATTTGTTTTTTCTCTCTTGCTTTCTGACACGCAAGTCCAAAATGTGAATCTCTTGTTTTTCTTTCCTTCAAGTTTTATGGATTATTGGAACAAAGTTGAATTTGTCAAATTAAAACAATGAATGATATTAACCAATGATGAATTAATGTTTTTAGAATAAATTCATTATATGCTATTATTGGAACACACAGGGATTATTTTCTTTTAGAGGGTTAGGGACTTAATTAGATGGCGTTTGAAAGATGATGGTTCGGTTTCCTATACTATATATAGCTAGGGTTAAGGCTAAATTTGAGAAATAGAAGGTATACTAGAAAACTTCCAATGTATGATTGAGGGAAAATTGTCCAAAATGTCCTAAACCTATTAAATTTTTGTCGACTCAATTCTAAACTTTTCAATTTTTCCAAGTGAGTATTAAACCTTTTCATGTTTTGCTAATTGAGTTTAGGCCAATTTTGTCTAAAAATCGTTGACATGAAGGTCGCCCGTCCTACGTGTTAAGGTCGACATTGACATGTATAATTTTTAATGATATTTTAATACTTTTTAGATTTTTTTATCTTTTTATCTTTTACATTTTCTCTTCGTTTTTCTTTTATTTTCTTTTTATATTTCCCTTTTTCCCTCTGTTGGCCATCGGTGAGCCTCATCAATGGCTGGCCCATCGATTGCCAACAAGGGCTCAGCAATTGCCAATGGAGGGAAAAAGAAAAATAAAAAAGTGAAGAGAAAATTAGAAAAAAAAAAAAAGAAGGAGAAGAGAAGAAAAGAGAAAAAAAGGAAAAAATCAATACAATATTAAAATTGTTGTAAAATATTGCATTGCAAATATATAATAGAGTAAATATAGAGATTGAGTAGAGAAAACTAGACACCAAATATCATAGAGAAAGCCATAGGATAAAATTTTATTTTCACTATATCACCTTATGTCTATGACAAAAACTAAGCTCCCATTTATAAGAAAATAAGGATACACATTAATATCAATGTATTGAATAATACATACATTGGATAGGGAGATGAACATTCATTATATAGGGAGATGTACTTAGAACATAGGATACAAATGTATAATAATAAGTACATTAGATAAGATAAATATAATGAATATTCATTCATGTATTTGATAACACTCCCTCTTTAATATTCATTGTGTTCATTATATTACGAATGTACATCGAATGATACTGCCTCATTAAAAATCTTAAACAGGAAAAACCTAGTGGGACAAAAAATCGGACAAAAGGGAAAAAGAGTACAGAGCACAAATTTTATGATCTCTCCCTTTTATGGATGCATTAATTGCCTCGTTAAAAACTTTAAGCCGGAAAAATCTTATGGGAAAAAACCGGATAGAAAGAAAAAAAAAAGTAGTGTAATATATAATCCATAATATCTCCCCCTCAATTGAACAATATAGCCACTGTTAGAGCTAATCAATCTTGCATCTTGTAAGCTTGCCGCATACCAATGCCATATACTAATTTCTCAAAAGTTGATATTAGTAATGATTTGGTAAAAAGATTTGCAAGATTATTTATGGATCGAATTTATTTAACATCGAGTTGTCTACTTTTTTAGAGTTCATGAGTATAGAAAAATTTCGATGAGATATGCTTGGTCCTATCACCTTTGATATATTCTCCCCTAACTTGTGCAACACAAGCAACATCATCTTCATAAATTATAGTGAGAGAATTTGTAACCGGTATTAAACAACAAGAATTATGAATATGCATTATAACGGATCTTAACCAAACACACTCTTCTAGCTTTATATAAAGCAATAATCTCAGAGTGGTAAGAGGATGTAGCTACTAGCGATTGTTTCGTAGAACGCCAAGAAATAGCGATACCGTTATAACAAAATAAATAACATGTTTGAGAGCGAGCCTTATATGGATCAAATATATATCCAACATCAACATATCTAATTAAACCAGAGTTAGTGAAATCCTTGGAATAAAATAATCCTAAATCAATGGTTCTTCAAAGATAACGGAAAATATGTTTAAACTCCATTTCACTATCTTCGAGTTGGCTTAGAACTAAAATGTGCCAATAAATTTACCGCAAAAGCAATATCTGGTGTTGTGCCAAGTACATCAAAGCCCCAATTACATTGAGATATGATAGTTCAAGACCAAGTATCTCTTCATCAGATTCTCTCGGACGAAATGGGTCATTTTTCATCAGATTCTCTAGGACGAAATGGGTCATTTTTGGGATATAGAGATCTTACAACGATAGGGGTGCTCAATGGGTGAACTTTGTCTATGTTTAAGCGTTTAAGTAATCTTTTAATATATGCTAATTGATGAACGATTATTCCATTTGCTTCATGCTTAAGCTTTAGACCAAGACAAAGTTTGCTTTTACCCAAATCTCTAACTTCAAACTCCATTTTCAAGTACTCAGCAATTTTAGCTAACTCTTTTAAAGTTCCAATTAAATTTATATCATCAACATAAAATGCTACAGTAGCAAATCCGGCAACTGATTTCTTAATAAACACACATGGGTAGATAGGATCATTCTTATACATTTCCTTAATTAGGTACTCACTTAGGCGTTGATACCACATGCAATCGGATTACTTTAACCTGTACAATGATCTTTGCAATTTTATTGATAATAAATTGCGGAAAGTGCATGCATTAGGTATTTTAAATCCCTTGGGAATTTTCATATAAATATTAGAGTCTAATGAGCCATAGAGATATGCTATCACAACGTCCATAAGATGCATTTCCAATCTTTCAAATAGTACTAGGCTAATAAGAAAACGAAATGTAATTATATCCATTACAAATAAATATCTCTCATTATAATCAATCACAAATCTTTAGGAGAATCCTTGGGTAACGAGTCGGGCTTTATACCTAACAACCTCGTTTTTCTCATTTCATTTCTAGACAAATACCCATTTATATCCAACGGGCTTTACATTATCAACGATTCGAGTTACAAATCCAAAAACCTCTCGTTTAGCTAGGGAAGCTAATTCAACCTTAGTTGCTTCCTCTTACTTAGGTCAATCTTGCCTCTGACAACATTCAATAATAGATTACGACTCATAATCATCATCCATAATTTTATGAGCAACTGAAAATGCCAAAGTAACATCAATGATGATTTCATTTCAATCCCAAATTTCATTACAATATGTAATGGAATTCTCAGTATTTTGAAGTTGGTGTTCTTTTCATGAGTTTGTGCCTCTTCAGGGGCAATAAACTCTTTGGGAGCAAGCACAACGCCAAGCTTTTCTAGAGCGAATTCTTGATTCTTTCCCCTTCATTTTCGAGGAACAGTATCTTTTGATCCTATTAGTCTACCATGCTTCAAGTGCGGGGATTTTGATCCATTTTAGCCTGTCCTTCAAGAACAGCTATCTTAGCCAGGACATTTGCAGCTAGAATATTAGATTTCGTTACCGTAGTAACATTATTAAATGCATAAGAAAGTCTATTGGCCATAGCCTGTAAATGTATTACGCGCTATACCTCGTTTTCGCACTTAAGAGTCCTTAAGTTTAATTGAGATAAATTTTTCTCATTCTAAAAGAAAACCTTAACTAGTTTTTGTTTTGCAGTCATGAAAATTGTAGGTATCCCAATTGATGGAAACCTATTCTCATCGAAATGACAATCTGCAAATCTAGCAGTAAAAAGATCACCGGTAGTTGGTTCCAAGAACTTAATGATAAATGATGAATTAAACCCAACATAAATACCCAAATGGCATTGAGGACCCATTTTCGTTATTTTTGGCGGTGCTACAGGTACCTCTACTGCATAACCAAATGTGCATAAATATGAAATATCTTGTTTATAACTAAGAACCATTTGAAGGGAAGATTGTAAAAGACTAGTAGTGGGGCGTAATCTTATTAGGGTTGTTGCATGCAAAATTGCATGACCCTATATTGTATCTTGAGATTCGTTTTCAATAATAGAGTGCGGATAATGATTTACATATGTTTAATCAAAGATTCTACCAATTCATTTTGAATATGAACATATGAAACTGGGTGCTCAACCTCAATTCCGAGTGAAACATAATAGGTATCAAAACTCTTTAATGTAAATTCACTAGCATTATCCATCCTTATGCTCTTAATTGGATAATTAGGGAATTGTGCGTTGAGCTTTATAATATGTGCAAGTTAACGTGCAAAAGTGACATTGCACGTAAATAATAAGCAAACATGGGACCATTTACAAGATACGTTCACTAATACCATAAAATATCAAAATGGTCCACTTGATGGTTGTATTGGTCCACAAATATCACCATGAATTATTTGCAAGAATAAAGGGTATTTAACATTAACATTTATTATAGATGGTTTAATAATGAGCTTTCCTTGTAAACAAGCCTCACAATTATAATCTTTGAACAATAATATCTTTGTATCATTTAAAGGATGTCATTTTGTATTCTGAATTATTCTACACATTATTGAAGTGCCAAGGTGACCAAAGAGATCATGCCACAGTCTAAACTAATAAGGGTTTACCAATCTCCAAGATGTGGTGGCGTAGGTTTCAACTGCCTTAATCATGACACAATACAAACCCATAAAAGAAGCTTCTAGTTTCTCATGGATGGTCTTCAGGCCCATTTTATAAAAAGTAATGCCAATATATTCCTTATCTTGTTCATAAATATTCTTAATACGATATCCATTACGACATACATCTTTGAAACTAAGTAAATTCCTTTTTTATCTATTGCTTAAAAACGCATCCTCAATATGTAAGATGGTGCCATTTGGCAGAACAATTGTGGCATTCCCAAAACCATCAATAATTCGAACATGACCTAATATTGTATGGATTTGTGCCTTACACAATGTCATACTCGAGAAAAAGTGTCTACTATGAAATATAGTATGTGTTATTGCACTATTAAGCAAACAAACATTTTCTTTTTTCTCGATATTTTCCATTTGCATTTATGTTGACAACTTCAAGTGTCAAGTATCATAAAAATTGCATATTAGTTATATAGTCAAATAACTTTCAAAATAATAACTATATATTACATAACCATATTAGATAACAATAAAAGGTAATACATTTAAACAACTAGAAAAGAAATTATTAGAATCATAAAATTTGAAATCTAAGTTATCATTTACCAGTCTAATGCATCATCAAAGTAATCAGAGGTCCTCAAAGAAATTAGAGACATCTAGGGATGCATTTACTACTTTAGGAGCAAGAGGAGTCTCACAAATAGAGATATTATTGGTCTCAATAGTGTTTATGGCAGTAAAAATGATTTTAATGGCATGAAATTTCACCACGCTTGCCCATATTTTTTTAAAATGCATGGTGTAGATCGACAAAATACTTTGACGTACGACAAGTACGTGACCAGTGACCAGTGCCCAGTCATGCCACAGCGATGACATATACTTTCATTAATCACATTCTTTAACTTCTTTTCTTTGCCATGATTCGGGCCAAAGTTAGATTTCTTAGGGCGGTTAAATTTCTTGTCATCCCTTTTAGGATTATGTTTTTGCCTGCGATTATAGCCCTTAAAATGGCCAGTATTTTTCTCAGAGTTAGCATGTGCTTCAAGCAATACTTTTGAGCTATCAGATCTAAGATCATGATTTTTTAGTAGCAATTCATTAGTTTGCTCGGCAGTGAGGAGCACAAAAACTAATTTAAAGTATGTGGCAAACTGACTCTGCCGGTATTGCTATTACAATACAATATTCGAAACATGGAAGGTGGAGAAAGTTTTCTCTAACAATTCCGCATAAGTGAGTTTAATACCACATAACTCAAACCAAGAAACAATATCAAATAAAGCGGAGTTATAGTCAAATACTGATTTAAAATCTTGCAGTTTAAGATTTTGCCAGTCATATTGTGCCTGAAAGAGGATAACAATCTTGGTATAATCATACCTATCCTTCAACCTCATCCACAAGATCTGAGGGTCTCGAACAGATAAATATTGAGTCTATAGACTCTCATGCAAATGACAGTGAATAAAAATCAGTGCATTTGCTTTATCTTTTACATTTGAAGTTATGTCATCTGTAATTGCATTAGCAAGACCTTACCTTTGGAGGTGCATTTCTATGTCAAGGCACTAAAATAGATAATTCTTTCCACTCACTTCCAGGATGTGGAATTTGGGCTTTTCAATATTTGCTATAATCATTGCAAAAGTAAATTCTTAAATTAATTAAAATGATTTCCAAATATCCACCGATGCTTCAGTAGCAGAATGATACTTTTAGATATGAAATTGGCTTCGAGCCAAGAAAAATAAAAATGACAAATTGATAGAAGAAAATGAAGTATAAGTTGATTAGTGAAAATAAAAAGAACGCCTACCTTGCAAAAATTACTTACTTAGTTGGTAGATCTTCGTGCTGATGTGTTATATAATATTGCGTTACAAATATATAATAAAAAAATAAAGAGATTGAGTAAAGAAAACTAGACACCAAAGATTGTAGAGAAAGTTAGAAAAAAAAATTATTTTCACTATATCACCTTATGTCTATGACAAAAACTAAGCTCCTATTTATAAGAAAACAATGATGCACTTATCATTAATATCCATGTATTGAATAATACATACATTAGATAAGGAGATGAACATTCATTGTATAAGGAGATGTACTTAGAATATAGGATACAAATGTATCATAATAAGTATATTAAATAAGATGAATATAATGAATATTCATTCATATATTTCATAACAAAAATATTATTAAAAATTGTTTATATCAACACGGATCATGTCATGTAGGAGGGTGAGTGTTCATATTAGCGATTTCCAACCAAAATTGATCAAATAGACTCAATTAATAAAACGTAAAAATATTTAAAATTCAATTAGTAAAATTGAACTCTTTAGAACTGAATTGGTAAACTACAATAGGTTTGGAAAAATTTTTTTTTTTTGGACAATTTTCCCATGATTGATCCTATGTAATAGGAGTCTCATAAATTCACCTACTTGAGAGAGAACTCATTTGCCATCACCAACAACATGTCATGCAAAGTACCTTTAAGTCTTCTTGCCTTGGTGTACACAACCTTGACCTTGGTAGAGATGGTTTGTGTATCATCATAGTTGATCCATGTCGTCCTAGAATGGCAATAGACAGACACAACAAAGGAGTTGTACACCAAGCTCACGCTTTTTGGGATATGTACGTGGTGATTTGATTGTACATCATCGTCCCGTCAGAGGATATCGCTGGCCTAGTGAAGCGCGCGAAGTAGCCATAGTTGTTGGCATCCGCAAGAGCGAATACGTGGCCGAAGAGTGGGATGCCAAGCACGATATGCTCCGCCGGCATACTAGCCTGAATCCACGCGCTCACCCACCATCTCCACTTAAGCCATTCCCTATATTAAAAGGGCCGACAATTTCAAATACAGCTTGTATCAAGAAAATTATGAGTTTAACGAGGACAAAAAATATTCATGTCACACCACCGGCCGCGGTGGCTCCACTGGATAAGACTCTGCTGATCCTCAACGAAGAGGTGAAGGGTTCAAAACCCAGGGGAGGCGCTAGGTGTATTAAGTGTGACTCAGGGGTGATGGGTCCTCCTACTTAAGTGTCACTTGAGGGTTTACGGCGCGGCTGTCGGCTGCAAGCCGGTTCCTCCGATACCAAAATATATATATATATATATATATATATATATATATATATATATATATATATTCATGTCACCCATCCTGCGGTGGACAAGATGGTTCGCGCCTTGCTCCTCAACTGGTAAGGAAGAGGTTCGAAACTCCTCGTCCCCGTTGCGCGACTCACCTGCGGCCCGTGAGAGATAGGTCCCTGCGGGTCGCCCCGAGTTTATGCCACCGGCTTCCGGCTGTACGGCGGTCCTCGGGTCACCAAAATATATATATTCATGTCAATTACATGTGGAAAAAAACTTTATGCTTTGAATGGGAAATGATGTTATAATTCTTTTGACATTGAGGTAACAGAATTTCAGATCATGATACAAAAAATTAAGAAAACTTCATTGTACCTTAGAATAGTCAAAGTGTATATATCCCAAAAAATCAAAGTTGCCACCCCTACCTGGATTGTAGAAAATAGCAAGTGATCCTGTGGTGAAGACCAACCGGGTCCAAAGAAATCACATGCCATTGCATTGATCCAATCCAAGTTGCCTGCCATGGCGGCCACCGGATAATATGCCTATGGTGAGTAGCGCGACGAGTAATAGAATGCCGCCGACAAAAGCAAAGCATCCTTGCTCGAGCTAGCCACCACAGCAGCCACCGCGGTCCGCCACTCTTGGAGGAGCAAGCCCAAGTTGATCATCTTCTCATCACCGTCTAGGTATTCCCAATCAAGATCGAGGCCATGAAAGCCATTGTACCGAGCTAGGGTAATGGAGGAATCGATGAAAGACTTACGGGAGCTCGACTTATAAGAGTTTTCTAATGTGGACTACATTAATTGATATTGTAATTTACCGTTTTACGAGATTGTTCAAAGGTGAGATAAAAGATTTCTTAATTAGTCTAATATAGGGCTAGCTAGTGTGGGCCAAATTGAGCATGGCCTGTAATGAGAGAATCTGGTTGGAAACTCTATAAATAGTGCTCAAATCTCTCATCTAACCCTAATTCTCATAAAATGAGCATTTACCTAGCGTTAAAGGGTAAGGGAGTCATCTCATTAAGTCAATGATATAAAGGGCGATAGAAGAGAAAGACTTGTACGTGGATCATCGTTTTTTCCGCTTCTACATCAAGAATGATGGATTCCAAAATAGGTGCGTCAATCATTTTATTCGATTATCTATTTTCTTGTTCTGGTTATAGAGATCATGAGATTGCACGTTTTGCATCTTACATGACTAGCTCGCCATGGATGATCAAGTCTGCGATCGAGCTGCCACACCCGCTGCCAATGGACAGGAGGGTTACGACCGATGGGTTTTTCTGCTGGACATCACAAATGAAGGCCCCGAAAGACTGAGCGTACAACGACGATATAACTACCTGGTTTGTCGATGGATCGAGGCAGCAAAAGCGTAGAAGAGATGAGTGAACAGGGCCGAGTCGATGTCGGAGGCTGTGATGTTGCTGTCTGAGTACCAACAGCCTCCTTTGACGTTTTGGGCCATGCATGAGTTGATTTGGTGGAAAGAGAGAGAGAGAAGATGAAGAGAAAGAGAATGACACGATTATCGTTGGAAGCCATTTTTGATGTGTTACACGGAGGAGATTGTACATTTTTTATCTGGCTTTATACAGGATTTATCGGACCGCATACGCATGTCGTGGCTCAAGTTTAATGGTACGAGGATGATAAACATGAATGAGAAATTTCATGTGAATAAGGCTCTTTCATGGGCTCTGGCCCACTCAATTAATAAGGGGAATTTCTTTTCTGCACTCTCTTTCATGATAGTTCTCAGTTATTCGAATCATTATAAGAGTGATTGTTCACATTCTAAATTGAGTTTCAACTATTGAAAATGATGGATTCCATGTGGGACCCTTCAAATTTGATAATCCCCATTCAATTTTAATTAATATATGCACTAGGTTTGTGAAATGCTTGCTTGGGCTACTTTTTGGTGTTCCTTAGATCGTTCGATTATATTACATAATCGGGTAGATTCATCTAATAACTTCATCTTTCAAAGGCTCTTTTTATGGAGCAAGCACTTATGCACCTGGTATATGTGAACTCACTCTATCCCGGTCATTAAATCACATTAGTCTCAAGTGAGATCCATACAATTCAATAATCATGTTGAATTGGGTCCAAGGAGGGTGGTTGACTCCGTCAACTATGATGCATGTGGAACGGGCTGTCTCGGTTGATTTCTCATCAATCAACCGTGCTTCGTGCCTGGAAATCTGATGGTGATGGTGATTTCACTGACTATGGAAGCGGGAGCCAGTTAAAATGCCTGGAAAAATCTGCCCGGCCACGAGTAGATCCAAACAATCCCTCTAATGTCAAGCATATCTATCATTGTCTTGCAAGTCTGTTGACGTTATTATGTAGGTTTTCCATGTTGTTTCATAAGGAGCTCATTTAAGTTTCTTGGTCGACGCCAAAATTGACTAGGCATACAATAGGTCGTCCTTCTCGTTGAGCTGATTAAGATGAGGTGGGATTACAAATCCTCTTAATATCCATCGAATTGTAGAAAATCTTATCATATGTTTGGTACAAATTAAGATAAGATTGAAAATCTTTAAAAATGCTTCGTTGTGTTCACTTGCTCTGGCCTCCCCTCCACTTCTGACACTCCTCACGGTGTCCCGAGTCCTTCATCCTCATCCAGATAATGCTGATAAATCCTCCGAACATCGAGCCCCCATTGATCTATAGGCACCGCGGCCAGGGCAGCATCTCCCCTAGCTCCCTCCATCGACTCCAATCCAAAGAGTGCAGTCACTAAAATGACATCCTACCAAGTCAATCACAACATAACCTAGAAATAGCACTTTGCTTCATCTACATCCTAATCGGCAAAACAGCCGCAAATGTGCTATTTCCTCGATATGAATCAATTCAGTTAAAATAAACCAAAAATGCCCGACAGATCTAAAGCAACCTAACGATTAATTATTTAAGAGAATCGCTAAATTTCGAGGGATAAGGAAACTTAGATCCGAACACACGCATATTAGCAAGGGAAAAAAAAGGGAAAAGGTAATTGGATATGACATGAAGTGACTGTCGTGATCGCGTTTGGTCGTTGAACACACTCGGTGGTGGCCGGAGGCGACGGCAATCACGCAGTGGACAGAAGTCATGACGATTAGTTGTTTGGGTGGTCCTTGAGCGGTGCACATGCGTCACTCCATCATTGCAAGATAACATGATCTGCTTGTTCTTCTTGTTTTGTTAAGTTATTCTTTTAAAAAAAATTATCCTATCCGAGTTTATCTTTTCATTGGTTCAATTCCATGCCTGCTTGTAATCTAATAATATCATCTAGTGAGACGATTTATCAATTGAAGAATCATTGTTGTCTGTAGAAGGAAAAAAATTTCTTAAATTGTAATGAGCATGGTGCTGTGGCTGTCCAGATGTAAGACCCACCCACCATCGTCATTCCAATACAGTTTAATACCCCCACAATGTAAAGATAGAGCACATTTTCTTTGCTTTTTTCATATGCAACTTAGGAGTGGAGCTAAAATTCTAAAAATAAAAAAAAAATAAAAAAAAAAAAACAAAAACAAAACAAAAAACAAAATCTATGCTAGGATTATGCAAATTAGACAAGAATCGAGTATATGATTATAAATGTCTAAATACCTCTTTTCAATGTTCTGCAAATAAGACAATGTTGAGATGCCCAGCAATAAACAAACATATCAAGCCTGCATTTGTTTGTTAATGAACAAGTCAAGGGGCACGAATTGCATGCGATTGGTGTGACTATTGCCTGATGACAATCCTTTCTCTAACAAAGAAAAACATAGTGGTCATAATCAAAGTATTTTTATTGTCCAACAAGAAATGATTGGACGACAGTTTTTGAACTATTGTGGGAATAATAGTTCGTTTAAAACAACAAAAAATCAATAACAACTAATTATAAATCGTTTGTGGGGTCCACTCATTCAAAAATTTGCAATTCACAAGAAGTTATTATTCTCATAATAGTCGAAAGATTATTATATGAACAAAGCCCATTGTCCGACTAATACTCTTGTGGCACGCACTCACTATCCTATTAGTTAATAATATCTCTCTTGCCAGAGTTAGGCTTTGTGCATCGAGTAAATAGAATATATGGGTATGAGTCGATTTGATACACAAAATTGATAATCACATATTAGGAAACAGTACAATACACACGGGGTCAAGACAAAACCACAAGTTCAAATAAAGTGCAAGAATTTGATAGGATAATAGTTGACTATTTTAAAAATTTAAACTGTTAGATGAAGGTATGGTATATTATTTAAATATTTTAACACAAATAACTATGTTAACCAATGTCAACAGTAACCAAGAAGACTGAAGAAAGGAGGTGAAAGAAGACTGAAGACAACTTCTCCCCAAGGCGGCCGATGTCTTGTCATGTAGGGGTGATTGGGTCCAAGGTGTGTAGGGTCTAGACCTGGACCACCCTGAATCCTATACTCGACCCTGTTATAATCGATTCCCCTTTTTTGGACTTTATACCCAACTCTATTTGCACTAGACCCTATACATGAACCACCCTGTTTTTCCAGTCCGGTTCCAGGTCAACCCTGTTTCCACTAGAACCTGTTTTGCAACTGCTCGATATTCTATACGACTTTGAATTATACATTAATATGCGAGAACATTTCAAGGGGAGACTAAAGTCAACACCAAATTTTGGAGTGGCTGAGCGAGATTCACCAATTGACAAATAATCAATGGAAACAATATGTATAACGTGCGTTAACGATGCATTTGCACAAAAGAGCCTAACAAATTCGAGATAAAAAAGATCAAAAATTCCTAACCTTAATAAAATTGGTAAACTTGGAATCTTTGTTGACCACCAACCGATGAACCTAGAAATCCATCAAACCACGCATACAAGAAAAGACAAAGATTACAGCCAAGTGAAACGCCAATCCAGCCTCAAGAAATGGGGAACGAGTAGAAAATTGAGCGAGAGGGGGCTACCTCATACTCGAGCTTGTGCTTCTCGGAGTCCTCAAGAGGGACGTAATACTTGGCGAGGCAAGTCTTGCCATGTTGGTTCTGCAACAGTATGAATCGGATCATAGGAATTTGGTGGTGACGGATGCCGTCCATCAAATGGTGCGAGAGGAAGTTGGTGATGGACAATGTGGTGGTGAGCCGGTGATGGATAGTGTGCTGCTGAGCCGGCGAGCGAGGAAGAGGAACGATGAAGGAAGAGTGGTGAGAGGAAAAAACTCCGTGCAACTATGAGAGTAAAAACAGAAATCAAAGGAAAAAATAAGGTTTTGGAATTGGTTCCTAAACCAATTTCAACGGAAACCAGTTTCCGGACTGATTTTAACATGAACCAATTCCCGACCCTGTTTTCTAAGTGGGTCAGTCCAGTTTCCAAATATACCCGGTCCAATTGCATACCCCTATTTTCATGTGTCATCTCTTTCTTCAGCCTCTCACCTTTAACGAAGGAATAGTTCATTCGGAGTTCTCTTTTGGAAATTGCAATTGCTGGACGGAAGACTGTTAGCAAGTTCAGTGATTTGACTCTTTTTCTCTACATAATGGGTGGGGAGATTGCAGGACGGAAGACTTTTAGCAAGTTCAGTGATTTGACTCTCTTTTCTCTACATAATGGGTGGGAAGATGCGTATCATTCGAATCAATTTCATTGAAACGATACCAGATGTTTTGATTTTTCCGTAAAATAAAAGGAAAACAGCATTTTCAATCTTTTAAAGGACAACTCCTCGTTGATGAACCTCGTCAAGATGAGTTTGTCCTAGGCCGAATCGAAAGGAAGTCTGGACTGGACTCTGGACCTGTTTTGACCCCTATTTAAGGAAATGGATAGTGTGAAAGAAACTATGGAACGATTCGTGAGACTTTTGCGACGGCTGGGTATTATGATAGAGATTAGGAGAACACCCGCATTCGTCGTAGGAGGTCTCCACTGGGCTCGAGCTTGAAGCGATTGTTGTAGAAATGAAGGCAAGCTTACTCCACCTCAAAAACAATCATCAAACGGATAGGTTGGATAAAAAATAATCAAACTCAAATTAATCCATTTAACTCGATTTGACCAATTTTCATGCAATATAAATTTAGAAACTCATATCTGACTTGACATATATTGCTAAAACACATTTATATTTAATCAAATTGAGAAAAACTCAAACCCAAATGAGCTGAGAGCATGGAGAGAGCTTGTTCGTAAAATTCTAAATGCAAGTGAACGTGTCGAATAAGTAATATAATGATAAAAAAAAGAGTATCGTTCATGGAGATTGATGATTAATTAACTAATTAATACTAAAATAGATTAATTCTAAAATTTATCTAACAGATCAAAATATAATTGAGAATAAATTAAAAACAAATTTTGGAGACTAAATGCAGTAAATCAATAAGATAAATATGTTAGAGCATCCGATTTCACTATAACCATTAAATATGAATTTCAGATTGTTGTAGATACAATAACAATATTAAACATGTGATAGTGGAGTTTCCCAATCTATTAACTATCCTATCTCTAGGTATAGCAAATCTACTTAGTTTTTTTTAATCTACTATATCTATATGTGAATTAAAATAAACATAAGTGTATTAAAACTATTAATATTCCTAACTTACAATAAGTCTTTTGAATCACCTTATCACCGAAAACTACACAAATAACGCGGTATATTTATATCTACGTTTAATTCATGGTTATATATTATAATAAGCAATTGTATATTATCACTTCTCAGTCTCAAATATGTACATCAAATCATTCAAGTGGTGGCCAATCACTCAAAAGCATTATGCACAATAATATATAACTCACATTGATCAAATCAATTGCAAAACATAAAAATCATGAAATTCACATCATCATGATTAGGCTACCTCGCAACCCTAACAAAAGAAAATTAGAACATAGTAGAAGAAGAAATATAAATATAAATTAAACCCAGCATCTTGAATCAAAGAATAAGAATTTTGTGATCACTTTTGTCTTCTCTTCAAAATATTTGAAAAACTCTCACAACAATGAAAAACGATCTAACAAAAACTTAGCTGCTCTCTCAAGCTCTCAATATTCTCCTATTTATAGGATATATCCAAAATTCTTATCTCCAAGCAATTGCGCATAAAATTAGGGAGTAAATCAAAAAATCTTTGATTTGATATCTATCTTCCAATGCTTGCAAATAACATTAAGGAACAAAATCAAGGATTCATTGATTTGATATCCATCTTCCATTTTTTTTTTTTTTGAATTCCTAATTTTTGTCATTATTTTCCTTATCTTCTCCATATCTCATTATTTTGCATAAACAATGAAAATTCAAATAATCAAAAGGAAATCCAAATATTTTCTCATAAATATAGCATTATTTGTTGCCTAAAATAGGTAAAATAACTCTATTTTTATAGGGTTATCAAACCCCAAACTTAACATGTTGTTAGTCCTCGAGAAAATCAAGACATAGCACATCCTCAAGCTAACAACCTCCTCCATGACATCTTTCCATAATTGCTCAAATTCACAATTCAAATAAAAACACAAATTTCATCCAAACATTGAAATTGATTTATAAGTTAAGATCAATTCTAATTATGTGATCCAAGTGTGTGTGTGTGTGTGTGTGTGTGTGTGTGTGTGTCCTCATCGTTTTCAAATTATATGCAATTAAATAAATTCACATGGACATGCAACCTCTCAAAAATTCTCAATATTTATGACCAAATTTCATAGGTTTGCTTTTCATTCATCTCTCTACTAATGTAGGATTTTTCTCGATTTGTAATGTAAGGCTAGGCTAAAGGTAAGATAATGGTAATTTTAAGCTCAAATCACCCATCAACACGTTAATTTCTAGGTTCTAATTAGAGCCAATGTCACTTTCCAATTTCACTCCTTCAAGATAATTTTTCTGCCACAATATATCATTATTCTTTTTTTTTTCTCTCTTTTTTGTTTTATGGTGGAGTTTCTCCCAAAGTCTCTTCTAACATAACATGAAAATTTCCAACTCATTGAATATCCAAAAGGCTCACTCAATTGAAAGTTGGATAGGGAATCATAAAAGCAATTTTTCTTTTTTGATAATACACCCCAAACAACCATAGCAATCATTTTTTTTTTCTTTTACATACTCCACTCTTCCTCCCAAATTTCTATTAAGCTCAAATAATTTTTTATTCCAAAAAAAATCAATGTGTTCATAGGGCATGGGACAATGATATAATTTGATAACAGCTAAACTAAATATATATGGGTGTCAATAAAAAATTGGGTAATAATTAAGACTCAACGGGATGACTAGGGATAAATAAACAGGGTTAGCTTAAAAGGCTCAATCGATCCAAAGATTGCCTAAATCATTTTCTCAGTTAGATGTGGCAGAAGAACAGCCCAAGTGCCATAACTTGGCATGGGAAGACACTTAGGGCGCGCATCACAACCATTCTGTTCCAAAAATAGTTTATGGAATAGAAATAGATTTTTCTATTTCTATTTTTAGAAGAGTTTCTAAGCAAAAATAAGTTTGATAACGTACAAAATTTCTACTTAAAGATAGAAATTCGTTTGATAACGACACAAAATTTCCTTCCTTTCGGACGACGGCGGCGACAACCGTCGACCTTTAATATAAAAAATAAAAATAAAAATAAAAATGATTTAGTACAAAAAAAATAAATAATAAAATAAAATAAAATAAAATAAATCATAAAAATAAAATAAAAATATAATTTTATTTTAAAATAAAAATATCCTTAAAAATAAATTTATTTTATTTATTCTATTTTATTTTATTTTACAAATAACTTTATTTTAAAATGAATAAAAATAAAAAATAAGAATAAATTTATTTGGCAAAATACTCAAGGCAAATAAAAATAAATTTATTAGATTTATTTTTAATAAAAATTTTATTTATATTTATCATAAATAAATTATTTTTAATAAATTTAATAAATTTATTTTTAATAAACTAAAAATAAAATGATAAATAAAATAATTTATTTATTTAAATAAATTTTTAATAAATTTATTTTTTAAATGAATAAAATGAGTATTTTTATTTTTATTTTTAATAAAATGAGGAGAGCGGAGGAGGAGGAGGAGGAGGCAAAGACGTGAGGAGATGAGGGAGGACTCACCGAAATTAGGGTTTAGTGGGAGAAATTATTTCGATTTTCTTCCAAATCAATTTGGAATATAAATCTATTTGAAATAGAAAACTGAGTAGATTTATCAAACGGGTTTTTATTCCAAAAACAGGTTGAAATAAAAAAATTATTTCTGAAATAGAAATTTTGGTTATCATGCACCCCTTAAGTGCCATAATAACTTCAAAAATTATGCAGCAAGTGCCGGTTCGAACTTAAATGGAACAGGTACCACTCAGGGTGAAAATCCAGCCAAATGGCCGACGTGGCATTTCGGCGAGTTTGGTCCAAAACGACGTCGTTTTGCATGCGACGTTGCGAGAAAATGCAAAACGACGTTGTTTCATGTCTATGTTTAAATAATAATATAAAAATTAATTTAATTTAATTTAAACAATTTTATTTAAAATATTCTAAAAATTAAAAAAATTAAAAATTAAAAATTAAATAGGGGGAGGGGGAGGTTGAAAGGGGTGGGCGAGGGCCGCCCTCGCCGCCGCACCGCCGCCGCCTCCCGCCATCGCCGGGAAGGGCCGGCGACGGGGGGAGGGTCGCCAGGGTCGCGCCCGGCCGGCCCAGCCGGTTGCAAGGGCCTCGAGCCCTCGCGGATCACGGCGAGGGCCCGCGAGCCCTTGCCCGCGACCTCGCCCGACCCTCCCCCTCCGTCGCTGGCCCTTCCAGTGTGGCGGCGGGGAGGCGGCGGCGACGAGGGCTCGGCCCTCGGCCGCCCCTTCGACCTCCCCCCTTTTTAGTTTTAAATTTTTAGAATATTTTAGATAAAATTGTTTAAATTTAATTTAATTAATTTTTATATTATTATTTATACATCGAACATGAAACGGCGTCGCTTTTTTGCATTTTCTCGCCACGTCGCATGCAAAACGATGCCGTTTTGGACCAAACTCGCCGGAAAATTGCCATGTCAGCCATTTGGCCGGATTTCGCCAAAGTGGCACCTAAGTATTTCATTTAAATTTGAAACCGGCACTTAAGTGTACCATTTTGAAGTTATGACACTTAAGTGTCCCCCCGTGACAAGTTATGGCACTCTAGGTGTCCCAAACTCGTTAGATGTAGGTTAGGATTTCGCCTCAAGAGAAAATCAAATAAATTCTAAGATTTTGGTGAAATCTAAGAAAATCACATACTACACGTGAATGTTCTCTAGATTTAGACACAATTAAAAAAAATTAAGAACTTTTAGTACTCAGTAAGTGGATCAACATAATCAAAATTAAAATTAACTCACACATCAATTGCAAGTTTAGATAAAATTTAAATTTTCCTAAGAGTAGCAAAAATTCACAGCAAGGAATGCAATCATGATAGACAAAAAAAAAAAAAAGATTTTGCCAAAATTTTTGTCTCTCCTAAAACTTGAATGAAACAATGTTCTCAATGCAAAAAATAGAAATATAAAGAAGAAAACTCCACTGGTTGTAGGATAAGTTCATAGATAACCTTGATAATTAAACTCTTGAAAGATTATCCCTAAAAAAATTAACCTGGATAAAACAAAGAAAATTTAATCTTGTTTTTTTTTTTTTTTTTTTTGCATAAAGTAAACTTAAAAATAAATGAAAAAAACATAATTAAAATGCTTAGGTTGCCTCTCAAAAAGTGCTTACTTTATAATTTTCAGCTAAATTATCTCAAATGTCGCTATTCTAAAAGATGAAGTTCAATGGTGGTTTTCTACTTGTTGTAACCACATTCAAAGTAGGGCTTCAAACGTTGACCGTTTACCTTGAATGTACCCTCAGTGTCATGCACAACTTCAACTATTCTGTGCGGGAATACCTGTGTAACTATGAAAGTACCAAACCATCAAGACTGCAACTTTCTTGGAAAAAGTTTAAGATGAGAGCTATAAAAGTAAGACTTTTTTTTTTTTAATCAATTTTGAACTCTCTTTTGAATATGTACTTGTCATACCATCTTTTTGTACGCTCCTTGTACAACTTAGAATTTTCATAGGCCTCATTGCAAAATTCTTCCAATTCATTCGGTTGCAATAATCTTTCTTCATTTGTAGACTGCATGTCAAAATTCAAAAATTTCAATGCCCAATATGCTTTATGCTCTAATTTCACTTGTAAGTGATAAGCCTTCCCAAACACTAGCCTAAAATGAGGCCCAAAATGCATCATTAAGTTTTATTGACCAATCTTTCCTATAGGCATTCACTGTTTTTTCTAAAATTCTCTTGATTTTCTTATTTGAAACCTCTACTTGGCCACAAGTCTGAGGATAATAAGGGGTTATAACCTTATGCGTGACTTTATACTTACTCAAAAGTGCTTCAAATTGTTTGTTGTAAAAATGTGTCCCCCTCACTTATGATTGCCTTAGGAGTGCCGAATCAAGTAAAAATATTTTTCTTCAACAAATTGACCACAACCTTAGTATTATTTGTTGGCAATGCTATAGCTTCTACCTACTTAAGCACATACTCCACAGCCACTAAAATGTATAAATTTCTATAAAAAGGTGTAAATGGTCCAATGAAATCAATACCTCAAACATCAAATAATTCACACACAATAATGTTATTTAAAAACATCTCATTTTTTCTTGAAATATTTCCAGTTCTCTGATACCGATCACATGAAGCTACAAAGGAGTATGCATCTTTAAAAAGTGTAGGCCAATAAAATCCACGTTGTAAAATCTTAACTGCTATTTTGATGGCACCAAAATGGCCACCTGCCTTTCCATTATGACAATGGTGCAGAATGTTTGCCATTTTTTCATCTAGAACACATCTTTTTATGACTGGTATGCACATACTTTAAACAAGAAAGGTTCTTCCCAAAAATAATTTTTAACATTAGAAAAGAAT
Source organism: Eucalyptus grandis (assembly GCF_016545825.1). Classification (NCBI taxonomy): domain Eukaryota; kingdom Viridiplantae; phylum Streptophyta; class Magnoliopsida; order Myrtales; family Myrtaceae; genus Eucalyptus; species Eucalyptus grandis. The sequence continues at coordinate 2,536,605 of NC_052614.1, read as the reverse complement.
TTTTTTTTTTTGATATGATAATTCATGAGGAAAAACATTATTTACCAAATAATTTACAAAGTTGGCATACCATGGAATTTTTGTGGACTTGATGGAAAAAAATTTTCTCATCAAGGAACTCTTCCAAAATTCGTCTTACCTCTTCCTTTGAATTTGGAATTCTTGATAAGTGATCTGCAATTAGATTTTCAATCCCCTTCTTATTTTTGATTTCAAAATCAAATTCTTGCAGCAATAAAATTCACCTGATCAACCAAGGTTTTGATTCTTTCTTTTCAAGTAAATACTTAAAAGTAGAGTGGTCATAATAAATTATAACTTTTGAACCAATTAAATAAGAACGAAATTTATAAAAAGCAAAAACTACCGCCAAAAGTTTCTATCTATTGTTGAATAATTCAATTGTGCACCTGACAAGGTTCAACTGGTATAGTATATGGTTCGAAAATTTTATTATTCCTTTATCCCAAAGCAGCCTACTGCAGAATCGCTAGCATCACACATAGGTTCAAAGGTAAATCCCAATTTGGTGCTGACATTAACTTCTCCTTTAAAGTGTTAAAAGCCTCCATGCATTCAACACAAAAATTAAAAGGAACATCTCTTTCTGAAAGATTAGAAAGAGGTTTGGCAATTTTTTGAAAAATCTTTTATAAACCGCCTGTAAAGTCTTGCATGCCCCAAAAATCCTCGACAAGTTTCACAGATGTTGACAAAGGCAATTTTGCAATGACCTCCACTTTGGCTCGATCGACTTCTATTCCATTTCGAGAAATTTTATGTCTGAGCACTATTCCTTCCTACACCATAAAGTGACACTTCTCCCAATTCAAAACAAGATTAGTCTTCTCACATCTTTGTAAGACTAAATCCAAATTATTTAAACAAGAATAAAATGATAAGCCAAAAACGGAAAAATCATCCATGAAAATCTCAATATATTTTTCAACCATATCAAAACAAATAGTAATCATGCATCTCTGAAAAGTAGCTGGTGCATTACAAAGACCAAATGGCATTCTTGTAAAAGCAAAAGTACCTAGGGACAAGTGAAAGTAGTTTTCTTTTGATATTTTGGTGCAATAGGAATCTGATTATATCCTGAATATTTATCAAAAAGCAATAAAACTCATGCCCCGCAAGTCTTTCCAACATTTGATCAATAAATGGTAAAGGAAAGTGATCTTTTATAGTGGCATCATTCAATTTTCTATAATCCACACGCACGCGCGCACACACACACACACACACACACACACACACACACACACACACACACACACACACACACACACACACCACTCAGTAACTATTCTAGTTAGAATCAATTCATTGTTGTCATTTTTCTGAACAATCATACCGCCTTTCTTTAGCACAACTTGTACAAGACTTACCCAGAAACTATCAAAGATAGAATAGATGATATCTGCATCAAGTAGCTTAATTACCTCAGCTTTCACTACTTCTTGCATCTTCGAGTTCAAATGTCTCTGAGGTTGGATAATGGGTTTATATTGTTCCTCCATCAAAATTTTGTGCATGCAAATTGAATGACTAATTCCCTTGATATCAGCTATTTTCCATCCAATTGCACCATTATGCTCTCTTAATACTTTGAGCAGTTTCTCCTCCATAAAATCTATCAAAGAAGAAGATATAATTATCGGTAAAGAAGAAACTCCATCTAAATAAGCATAATTTAAATGAGAAGGTAAGGGTTTGAGTTTAAGAATTAGAGACTCTTCAATTGATGGTTTAGGCTTTGTTATGTGTTGTCCAAACTCCTCAAATTTAATTGCCTCTTGCCTTGAATATGGTGGAATTGCCTCCATGAAATTTGTGTACTCCTTTATCTCCTCGTTCTGAATATCTTTGTCCCTTGGTTGAATCAAACATGCTTCAAATGGATCTTTAAAAATATTTTCCTGAAAATCCTTATTCACCAACTTGTCAACTGTCTCAACTCTAAAACAAGAATTATCATCAGATGGATATTTCATTGCTTTAAAACATTAAATGAAACAAGATCATCTTGAACTCTAAGAATCAACTTCCCTCGTTGTACATCAATAAGAGCTCTCCCTGTTGCTAGAAAAGGTCGACCTAAGATAAGTGCTCCCTCAAAATTTTCCTCCATGTCAAGAACTATGAAATCTGCAGGAAAGATAAATTTGTCAACTTTTACCAAAATATCTTCCACAATACCTCTCGAATATTTAATTGATTGACCAGCCAGTTGAAGTGACACTGTGGTTGCTTTTACCTCGCCCAATCCTAATTTCTTGAAAATTGAATAAGGCATCAAATTAATACTTGCACTTAAATCACATAATGTTTTTTCAAAGTAAAAATCCCCAATAGTGCAAGGAATAATAAAACTCCCTGGATCTTTTAATTTCAGAGATAATTTGTTTTGTAGGATGGCTAAACACTCCTAATTTAACTTCACAAAGTTTCATAATCCTCCAGTTTTCTTTTGTTTGCCAAAATCTCCTTAAAATTTTTTACATAACTAGGCATTTGCACTAAGTCATCTGCAAAAGGAATGTTAATGTGCAATTTTTTAAATACATCAAGAAATTTAGAAAATTGTTTATCTATTTTATGCTGCTGGAGTCTTGATGGAATGGAATTGGCGGCACATATGGCTTGGGATAATCTAGAAAGAATTTACTCTTGCTTGTCTCCTTGATTGTCTATTGATCATATCTTTCTTGTCTCTGAAAATCTCCTGTTTGACATCTTCTTCTCCCACTTGTTTACCATTTCTCAAGGTTATAGCATTTATGTTTTCAATTGGATTTTTTTCTGTGTTGCTCAGAAAGAACCCTATTGTCTCCCTGACATCATGCTTGCTAACTGACCCATTTGCATCTTCAGATTTCTGATTGAAGTCTCTTGGTTTTGAAATCTCACATCCGTGCTTTTGTTGAAGTCATGAGTCGCGTTAGCAAATTTGGTAACTATATCTTTCAAATTTGACTTTGTCTCTTTTGACTGTTTGAATCCCAATGGTTTCGTCACATTCTGATTATTCCATGAAAAAATTGGATGATTGTGCCATCCTGGATTGTACGTGTTAGAGTAGGGATTATTCTGTGACCTGTTAAAATTCTCAACAAATTTATAATTTTCACTAAATTGTTTAAAAGTATTACTTACCTGACACTCTGTGCTAACATGTCCTCCATCACAAAAATCACATGTCAAATTTTAAATTTTCATTAAAAAAAATCTAAATTTTCATGGCTGAAACACTCATATTATCTAGCTTTTTGTTGAGTGCTTCAAATTGTGCAACAATTGTAGCAAAAGCATCCACTTCGTGAACTCCGCTAGCTTTTCGCATTGGTATTCTCTCAGTAAGCCACTAATAACTATTGGATGACATCTCCTCTAATAGATTGTAGGCTTCTTCTGGTGTTTTATATTTAGAGTTCCCCCTGTAGCTGCATCAATCATAGAACAAAGATTTGTACTAGAGCCATAAAAAGTTTGTACCTACATCCATACGAGAAGTCCATGATGTGGACATCTCCTAAGAAATTCTTTGAATCTTTCCCATGCTTCATATAATGATTCATTATCCATCTACATAAAATTAGTAATATCGTTACGCATCTTTGCAAACTTTGCAATTGGAAAGAACTTACCAAGAAATTTCTGAGACATATCTTTCCATGTAGTTATTGATCCTGCAGGATGAGAAGAAAACCAACTCTTAACTTTGTCTATAAGAAAGAATGGAAATAATCTTAATCTACTAATATCATCCATAACTCCATTATTTATAATGGTGTCACAGATTTCAAGAAAAGCATCGATGTGAGCGTTTGGATCATCGCTTGATAGCCCACTGAATTGCACTGATTGTTGAAGCATCTGAATGAGTGATTGCTTGATCTCAAAGTTATTTGCTTGAATTGTAGATCTTCTGATACTTGATATGGTGCCTTAAACTGTTGGCCCAGCATAATCTCTTAAAAATCTACGTGGATTTTCATTCTCACCGTCTACCATCTTCTTAGCACAATTTATCTATTCTCTTAGTCGCTTTTTGAATGTATGCTCGATTTCTAGATCAAGCTCAGCAAGTTTTCCTTGTTGGCTATGTGTCATAAACTAATGTACACCCTGATAAATAGAACAAAACAAAAGCTAAATTAAACTTAGAATTATCTCGTATCAATATTAATTAGTATTAAACAACGATCCCTGGCAACGGTGCCAAAAACTTGTTCATAAAATTCTAAACACAAGTGAACGGATGAACAAGTAATATAATAATAAGAAAGATATTTTCCCATGGAGATTGATGATTAATAAACTAATTAAATACTAAAATAGACTAATTCTAAAATTTATCTAACAAATCAAAATATAATTGAGAATAAATAAATAAAAATTGAAGACTAAATACGGTAAATCAGTCAGATAAATATGTTAGAACATCCGATTTTACTATAACTACTAGATATGAATTTCATATTGTTGTGGGTACAAGAACGATATCAAACATGTGATAGCGGAATTTCCTAATCTATTTACTATCCTATCTCGAGGTATAGCAAACTTACTCAGTTTATTAATTCACTATATCTCTATTGAATTAAAATAAACATAAGTGCATTAAAAACTATAAATATTCCCAACTTGCAATGAGTCTTTTGGATCATCTTATCACCAAAAGCTATACAAATAACGCGGTATATTTATATCCACGTTTAATTCATGGTTATATATTATAATGAGCAATTGCATATTATCACTTCCCAATCTCAAACGTGCACATCAGATCTTTCAAGTGGTGGCTAGTCACTCAAAAGCATTATGCACAATAATATATAACTCACATGAATGAAATCAATTACAAAACATAAAAAAACATGAAATTCACATCATCATAGTTAGGCTACATCGTAGCCTTAACAAAAGAAAATTAGAACATAGTAGAAGAATAAATAAAAATATAAATCAAACTCAACATCTTGAATCAAAAGAAGAAGAATTTTGTCACCACTTTTGCCTTCTCTTCAAAATACTTGAAAAACTCTCAGAATAATGAAAAATAATCTAACAAAAACCTAGCTGCTCTCTTAGGCTCTCAATGTTCTCCTATTTATAAGATATATCTAAGATCATTATCTCCAAGTAATTTGCGCATAAAATTAGGGAGTAAATCAGAGGATATTTGATTTGATATTTATCTCCCAATGCTGGCAGATAACATTAGGGAATAAAATCAAGGATTCCCTGATTTGATATCCATCTTCCACTGCATTTTTATTTGAATTCCTCATTTTTGCAATTCTTTTCCTTATCTTCTACATATCCCATTGTTCTGCATAAATAAGGAAAATAGGAATAATCATAAGGACATCCAAATATTTTCTCATAGATATTGCATTATGTGTTGCCTAAAATAGATAAAATAACTCTAATTTTATAGAGTTATCAGAGCTAGTGAGCGAGCGCAAAATCAAGTGAAGAAAAGAGAATGAAGAGAAAGTCATAGAGGTAGGTTAGGTTTAAGTAAGCTATGGATCCATTTAACATCTACATTTTTTTGGACCATTCTAAATCCCTTTATGATCCATTTACTCAATATAACTAACTCATATAACAACTTCGCCCATCAAATATGGATCAATATATAGATTTATCTCCCATTTTATAGGTCTATCTTCTAGTTTACCAATAAAGAATTGGTGGATATCCCAGATCGCATAATGAAAATTTGTTTGGAATAGAAATGTCATTTGAGAGCCAATAATTCTCGACACTTGCTAATAATTAAATAGGTTCCCGTTTGGCAAAACTAATTAGTGCCATGAATGGGATGACGCGAGGAAAATTGTGTCTTACACTGTTGATTTGCTTTTGCTGTTTAGACATGAATTGACAAGTCTATACTGATAGGTCAAAGAGTCGATGTAAGCAAAAGCGCATATGAGGTGAGAGAACAAAGAGGAATCAATGTCCAAGATCGGGATTTCGCTACCATCGTCCTTCGAGAGGGTTGCGTCTTGAAGCTGGTGAAGGAGCTCGCAGCCGAGCACTCGATTGTCGAGGCGATGAAGAACTGGCGGAGGAGAACGAGCAGAACCAGACGTGCATGGTCGGCACCGAGCGAGCCGGAGCAAAGAACGAAGAAGTGACACCCAAGCGAGTGCCGGAGCAGGCAGCAAGCGACCACGGGAGAGAGCGAACAGAGGGAA